>NC_091282.1:656491678-656793610 GCF_032444005.1 Ranitomeya imitator
GGGTAGAGGTCACCCTGCAGAGACTTCGGGATGTCTGGAGGAAGGTTCAAAAGAATATTGGGACTGCCCAGATTTGCCAAAAACATAAGGCCGATAGAAGACGTTTGGTGGGTCCTGTTATTAAGATTGGGGATAAGGTTTGGTTGTTGTCTAGGAACATTAAACCTAAAGTGCCGTTGGCGAAGTTGGATCCAAAGTTTATTGGTCCATATGAGATCCTAGAGGTGGTCAATCCTGTGGCATTTAGGTTAAAGCTTTCTACATCCCTTCACATCCCTAATGTATTCCATAAATCCCTATTACAGGAGTATGTCCCTTTTGCATTGTCTTCCTCATCCCCGCCCCGCCTCCTCTGATTTCAGTTGACGGTGGCCTGGAGTATGAGGTTGTGAGGGTTGTAAATTCTCAGAGGGTTCATAATTCCCTCTGGTACCTCATCCACTGGAGGGGGATATAGACCAGAGGAGAGATCCTGTGTCCCTGCTCGAGATGTGAAGGCCAATCGGTTAGTCAGGGCCTTCCATCTAAAATTTCCTGGGAAGCCTGAGGGACTGGTGGCCCCTCCTAGAAGAGTGGGTACTGTCATGGTTCTACCCCTCAGGGTGTCTGGGATGCAGTTACTGACAGCACGGCCGTCCAGTCTTGTACAGGGGCATGCTGAAGTTGTCAATACTTTCATTGACAGCATGACCATCCAGTCTGGCTCAGGGGCATGCTGAGCTGTTGGTGTGTTGATTGACATCTCAACTAGGCGTCGGCTGTCTCAGGTGTTCACTATCCCGGCTAATGGCCATGCCTACTTAACTGAGCAGCTTCTCCCAGACCACTGCCAGACGTACATTCATCTTGTGAGGTGCTTGAGCTGTTACCTGACCTTAGACTTTGTTCTGACCAACTGCCTATTTAACCCCTTCAGCTCTGATCCGTTATCCTCCCGGTACTCTTACCTTGGAATGTTACCTGACTACTACGCTTTTGTCTCTTCCTTCGGTTCATGACCTACCCTCCTGGCTTCTGACCTTGGACTCCTTGACCACTCTGACTCACGGCTTAGCTGTGAGAAGTGACTAGCATCACATTTCCTTCTGCATTGCCTCCCTCATCCCTGCCGCCTCCGCTTTCAGTGGACGGTTGTCTGGAGCATGAGGTTTAGAGGGTTGTGGATTCTCGGAGGGTCTGTAATTTCCTCCAGTACCTCATCCACTGGAGAGGATACAGGCCAAAGGAGAGATCCTCGGTCCCTGCTTGAGATGTGAAGGCCGATCGGTTAGTCAGGGCCTTCCATCTAAAATTTCCTGGGAAGCCTGGGGGTCCAGTGGCCCCCCTAGAAGAGGGGGTACTGTCACGGTTCAAAAGAGTACAGGGGCGTGCTGAAGCTGTCAGTACGTTGATGGACAGCATGGCCATCCAATCTGATACAGGGGCGTGCTGAGCTGTCAGTGTGTTCATTGACAACTCGACTATCCAATCTGTGACTGGGATGCATTGGCCGTCTTCAGGTATTCACTATCCTGGGTGATTGCTATGCCTAATTAACTGAGCAGCTTCTCCCAGACCATTGCCAGACGTAGATTGAGCGTGTGAGGTTTGTGCTTTCCTGTGCCTTGAGTTCTATATACTTGATCTGTTGCATGACCTTGGACTTCGGTCTGACCATCCACCTGTTTAACCCCTTCTGCTCTAATCCGTTATCCTCCCGGTATTCTGACCTCGGAACGTTACCTGACTACGCTTTTGTCTCTTCCTTCTGTTTATGATGTACCCTCCTGGCTTCTGACCTCGGAACGTTACCTGACTACGCTTTTGTCTCTTCCTTCTGTCTATGACATATCCTCCTGGCTTCTGACCTAGGACTCCATGACAACTCTGACTAACGGCTTGGCCGTGTGCCTTGTTAAAGATTTTTCAGAATAAGTTCAATTCATGCTTTAGTTGGAGAATATCCACAAGGTCCGAGTGGGAGACTAGGGTGCAAAAAGAGCCTGGACAAGGGAGATTTTTCAAGCTCTAGTCCTTCCATGTTACAAATAAGGCAGTAATTACATAATATTTTACATTAAATTACAAGATTATATAATCAGTAGGAAATGAGACCACACTATTTCCTGTGCAGCGGATATTTCTGTCTATAAATAACCAGAAGTAAAAATAAACCTACAAATAGACTGATAAATTCAACTGTTTCATAAAATAAAAACTGAGGGTATGTGCACACGTTGCGGATTTTGCTGCGGATCCGCTTGCATGGAGTGGTTACCGAAGCGTCGCGAGGAGCGGGAAAGGCGGCGGAAGGTGAGTATATAATGATTTTTTATTTTTTTTAATTATTTTTAACATTAGATCCTTTTACTGTAGTAAAAACTTGGTCGCACAGGGTTAATAGCGGCGGTAACGGAGTGCGTTACCCGCAGCATAACGCGGTCCGTTACCGCTGGCATTAACCCTGTGTGAGCGGTGACTGCGGGGAGTATGGAGCGGGCGCCGGGCACTGACTGCAGGGGAGTAGGGAGGGACTAATCGGACTGTGGCCGTCGCTGATTGGTCGCGGCAGCCATGACAGGCAGCTGAAGAGACCAATCAGCGACTTGGATTCCATGACAGGCAGAAGCCGCGACCAATGATTATCCGTGACA
Source organism: Ranitomeya imitator (assembly GCF_032444005.1). NCBI lineage: Eukaryota > Metazoa > Chordata > Amphibia > Anura > Dendrobatidae > Ranitomeya > Ranitomeya imitator. Next base: position 656,494,312 of record NC_091282.1, read on the forward strand.
GAAAGAAGGACAGACAGAAGGACAGACAGAAAGACGGAAGTGACCCTTAGACAATTATATAGTAGATATATTTTTTTACTTAGGAGCAGTATTATAGTAGTAATATTCTTGTACATAGGGGCAGTATATAGTTATATTCGTGTGCAAAGGGGCAGTATTATGATAGCTATATTCTTGTACATAGGGGCAAGTATTATAGTAGTTATATTCTTGTACATAGTGGCAGTATTATAGTAGTATTATATTCTTGTACATAGGAGCAGTATTATAGTATTATATTCTTGTACATAGGAGCAGTATTATAGTAGGTATATTCTTGTACATAGCAGCAGTATTATAGTAGTTATATTGTTGTACATAGAGGCAGTATTATAATAGTTATATTCTTGTACAAAGGTGCAGTATTATAGCAGTTATATTCTTGTTCATAGACGCAATCAGTGTTATAGTAGTTATTTTCTTGCACATAGGGGATGGTATTATAGTAGGTATATTCTTGTACATAGGGGACAGTATTATAGTAGTTATATTGTTGAGCATAGGGGGCAGTATTATAGTAGTTATATTCTTGTACATAGGGGACAGTATTATAGTATTTATATTGTTGAACCTAGGGAGCAATATTATAGTAGTTATATTCTTGTACATAAGTGCAGTATTATAGCAGTTATATTCTTGTTCATAGAAGCAAGCAGTGTTATAGTAGTTATTTTCTTGCACATAGGGGACGGTATTATAGTAGGTATATTCTTGTACATAGTGGACAGTATTATACTGTTGAACATAGGGGGCAATATTATAGTAGTTATGTTCTTGTACATAGGGGCAGTATTATAGTAGTTATACTCTTGTACATAGGGGGCAGTATTATAGTAGTTATATTCTTGTACATAGGGGGCAGTATTATAGTAGTTATATTCTTGTACATAGGGGGCAGTATTATAGTAGTTATATTCTTGTACATAGGGGGCAGTATTATAGTAGTTATATTCTTGTACATAGGGGACAGTATTATAGTAGTTATATTGTTGAACCTAGGGAGCAATATTATAGTAGTTATATTCTTGTACATAAGTGCTGTATTATAGCAGTTATATTCTTGTACATAGGGGACAGTATTATAGTAGTTATATTGTTGAACCTAGGGAGCAATATTATAGTAGTTATATTCTTGTACATAAGTGCAGTATTATAGTAGTTATATTCTTGTACATAGGGGACAGTATTATAGTAGTTATTTTGTTGCACATAGGGGACAGTATTATAGTAGGTATATTCTTGTACATAGGGGACAGTATTACAGTAGTTATATTGTTGAACATAGGGGGCAGTATTATAGTAGTTATATTCTTGTACATAGGGGACAGTGTTATAGTAGTTATTTTGTTGCACATAGGGGACGGTATTATAGTAGGTATATTCTTGTACATAGGGGACAATATTATAGCAGTTATATTCTTTTTCATAAAAGCAAGCAGTGTTATAGTAGTTATTTTGTTGCACATAGGGGACAGTATTATAGTATTTATATTGTTGAACATAGGGAGCAATATTATAGTAGTTATATTCTTGTGCTTAAGTGCAATATTATAGCAGTTATATTCTTGTTCATAGAAGCAAGCAGTGTTATAGTAGTTATTTTCTTGCACATAGGGGACGGTATTATAGTAGGTATATTCTTGTACATAGGGGACAGTATTATAGTAGTTATATTGAACATAGGGGGCAATGTTATAGTAGTTATATTCTTGTACATAGGGGCAGTATTATAGTAGTTATATTCTTGTACATAGGAGCAGTATTATAGTAGTTATATTCTTGTACATAGTCGACAGTATTATAGTAGTTATATTCTTGTACATAGGGGGCAGTATTATAGTGTTATATTCTTGTACATAGGAGGCAGAATTATAGTAGTTATATTCTTGTACATAGCAGTAGTATTATAGGAGTTATATTCTTGTACAATGGAGGCAGTATTATAGTAGTTATATTCTTGTACATAGGGGCAGTATTATAGCAGTTATATTCTTGTACATAGGGGCAGTATTATAGTAGTTATATTCTTGTACATAGGAGCAGTATTATAGTAGTTGTATTCTTGTACATAGGAGGCAGAATTATAGTAGTTACAGTGGGGCAAAAAAGTATTTAGTCAGTCAGCAATAGTGCAAGTTCCACCACTTAAAAAGATGAGAGGCTTCTGTAATTTACATCATAGGTAGACCTCAACTATGGGAGACAAACTGAGAAAAAAAAATCCAGAAAATCACATTGTCTGTTTTTTTTAACAATTTATTTGCATATTATGGTGGAAAATAAGTATTTGGTCAGAACCAACAATCAAGATTTCTGGCTCTCACAGACCTGTAACTTCTTCTTTAAGAGTCTCCTCTTTCCTCCACTCATTACCTGTAGTAATGGCACCTGTTTAAACTTGTTATCAGTATAAAAAGACACCTGTGCACACCCTCAAACAGTCTGACTCCAAACTCCACTATGGTGAAGACCAAAGAGCTGTCAAAGGACACCAGAAACAAAATTGTAGCCCTGCACCAGGCTGGGAAGACTGAATCTGCAATAGCCAACCAGCTTGGAGTGAAGAAATCAACAGTGGGAGCAATAATTAGAAAATGGAAGACATACAAGACCACTGATAATCTCCCTCGATCTGGGGCTCCACGCAAAATCCCACCCCGTGGGGTCAGAATGATCACAAGAACGGTGAGCAAAAATCCCAGAGCCACGCGGGGGGACCTAGTGAATGAACTGCAGAGAGCTGGGACCAATGTAACAAGGCCTACCATAAGTAACACACTACGCCACCATGGACTCAGATCCTGCAGTGCCAGACGTGTCCCACTGCTTAAGCCAGTACATGTCCGGGCCCGTCTGAAGTTTGCTAGAGAGCATTTGGATGATCCAGAGGAGTTTTGGGAGAATGTCCTATGGTCTGATGAAACCAAACTGGAACTGTTTGGTAGAAACACAACTTGTCGTGTTTGAAGAAAAAAGAATACTGAGTTGCATCCATCAAACACCATACCTACTGTAAAGCATGGTGGTGGAAACATCATGCTTTGGGGCTGTTTCTCTGTAAAGGGGCCAGGACGACTGATCCGGGTACATGAAAGAATGAATGGGGCCATGTATCGTGAGATTTTGAGTGCAAACCTCCTTCCATCAGCAAGGGCATTGAAGATGGAACGTGCCTGGGTCTTTCAACATGACAATGATCCAAAGCACACCACCAGGGCAACGAAGGAGTGGCTTCGTAAGAAGCATTTCAAGGTCCTGGAGTGGCCTAGCCAGTCTCCAGATCTCAACCCTATAGAAAACCTTTGGAGGGAGTTGAAAGTCCGTGTTGCCAAGCGAAAAGCCAAAAACATCACTGCTCTAGAGGAGATCTGCATGGAGGAATGGGCCAACATACCAACAACAGTGTGTGGCAACCTTGTGAAGACTTACAGAAAACGTTTGACCTCTGTCATTGCCAACAAAGGATATATTACAAAGTATTGAGATGAAATTTTGTTTCTGACCAAATACTTATTTTCCACCATAATATGCAAATAAAATGTTAAAAAAACAGACAATGTGATTTTCTGGATTTTTTTTTCTCAGTTTGTCTCCCATAGTTGAGGTCTACCTATGATGTAAATTACAGACGCCTCTCATCTTTTTAAGTGGTGGAACTTGCACTATTGCTGACTGACTAAATACTTTTTTGCCCCACTGTATATTCTTGTACATAGGAGGCAGTATTATAGTAGTTATATTCTTGTACATAGGGGCAGTATTATAGTAGTTATACTCTTGTACATAGGGAGCAGTATTATAGTAGTTATATTCTTGTACATAGGAGGCAGAATTATAGTAGTTATATTCTTGTACATAGCAGTAGTATTATAGGAGTTATATTCTCGCACAATGGAGGCAGTATTAAAGTAATTGTATTATTGCACATGGGGGCCGTTTTATAACGGTTATATTTTTATCCAAAGGTGGCTTAAGAGAAAGCTCCTTTATACGTTAAGATAATATGAAATCTGTGCTCCACGTTGAGACATTGTGAACGGGACATTACGATAATTATTTTTATAACACATCAATGCCATATGACCCGGTAATCTTTGCGCGGTGACTTATGTTACTATCAAGTCACTAAATTCTCCTTCCAATTTGTTATTTCTCTTCCTTTACTTACATTTTTTTTTTTTTTAAATAAAAGATATTTGAATTGCTCCCAAGTAAGATCCTCCGGCTTCTTTTGTTTATCCATTTCAATCTGTTCTAATGAATAATTCTTCTGAAAAGGAATAAATCCTAAATCTTCTCATCTATGAATGAAGCTGAGCCGTTGCTACATTGAAAAGTAGGAATTTTTGCCTTGATGTGATTACGCCCTCTACACACCCTTTTTTCTTGATTAGGGCTGACATCATACTTGCTGTTTTTTTTTTTTTCGGGGCAGGGCTGAGAAAGTAGAGATCTAGAGACAGAAGCTCATTCCAGTTTTGTTTCCTGCTGTCTGCACTACAATAAGGTAAGCTGTTGCCTCTCCTTCCATACTGTCTGCATAGCTTTTTTTTTATTTTTTATTTTTTTAAGCTGTAGGACTATAAGTTCCAGCATGCCTGTAATACATGCACTTTTTTAACCCTCATGCTTGAATATACCTATATCATATGTGTTAAAACAGATCAAAGTCCTATCTATTCTCTATGTTTATAGTTTTTACACTGTTGTAAATGTCTCTGTAGTTTAGTGAATCTTGGCTTGTGCATTGTATACTAGTGCTACTCCACAAGAGCTTGTGATCAACATATATTATATATTTCTCTATCGGGGACATATACCTGTCTAGTTAAATGAGATTTCTCTTCAGGAGAATGAAATATACTCTAGACTATCCGTTTGGTTTGTTAAAGCGTGGACATAGGTTTGGGTTGGGAGGTATTTTCGGAATGTGAGTGTAGAGCAGTTAACCAGCTCTCCCTCCTCTTTGAAACTGGACAGGATGTCCCACTTCATACATTAAGGTCAATGAATGGTTAGGAAGGGGGTAGCAAAGTCTGAAATAAAGTGGTAGAGCATAGCCCTCTAATAGGAGCTTCATCAGCTGTAATGTGACCTCCATTTGGGGTACTTACATGGAGATAGTCACAAGATAATGTGATTTTTTTTTGGATGACAGATGCCTTGTGTTATGTCTACGTCTTGTCAGGAGAGCCATCCTCGTGATGAGTTATAGGGCTTCATAATAGACCAGGGCAGTTGTTCTGCTGCTCCGGATGCTTAGTAAACCGGCCCATTAAGAAAAAATAAAGATCAATGTGTAGGGGGCATGAAAAAAAAAATCTACATTAGTCAATGGATTATTCGTAACATCGAAGTACAAACAAAATTCAATAGTCCTTTCGATCATTGGTAGGTGGGGGATTGTAAGGATGGTCATAAACTCTTAGCGTACATACTTCCAACAATTGTGAACCATCAATATGGCTGACAGACGTTCTGCAACGTGATAGAAACTGTTTGTAATTAGTCGACTGTTTACTCTCTGTGATGGACAATAGGTGGATCAAACCCAAGATTCTACTGGAATGGGGCTGGGTTCTTAAAGAGCACCATAAATGCCAGTCTGGACCATTTTTTGCCTGGCCGTATTAAGGCTTATGGGGCCTCGTGACTCTTCCTTGTCGGCAAATCTTGGGGAAGAGAAGCAGTGAGATCTCAATCTTTTTGTTCCGGACGTGATAAGCTTCCACTAGAGGTGACCCTGCCTCCTGTTGTATACGCATGTATATTAAGGGTTGAGAAATATAGCTGGCTGATTAACGAATGTCTGGCGTTAAATTTCTCATACAGATTATTTTCAAACCAAAGCTATGGATTTTTTGGGTGTTGGCCAACCATCTTATATGATGGCCTCCAGAATCTCTCATGACAGATGATGCTTTGGAAGAGAAATATTGGGCTTGTTGAATTTCAACTCCAGATCCTTTTATTCTCTGGGAAGATAGGCCACCACAAGGAGTCAGGCCACCACAAGGAGTCTGGCAGTGGATTACACTGGGCGGTTTCAAGTTGAGTACATGTGTATGGTGGAGTTGGGGGAGAGAGAGACTGTTATATAAGGTGTAGGAGCACCTTTGCTCTTCCCTGTAATAAATGAGGTTATCAGTCAGCTAGGAAGGACAAACATGCTGAGACAACTTGCACAATCACCGCAGGCATTCTGTTTTCCTTCTACAACTTTACTTTTTGCTTTTCAGGGCTGGAATGTCATGCTGACCATTCTATCAGCCTCACACCCCACCTGGGGCTGTATGTCCATGTTATCTGGTCCTCTATCAATTCTATGGAAAGTCGAGGTTGTTCTATGGTCTATTGATCTACATACCAGATTTTCTACAGTAGTTTCTGAGGCCCTTGGCTTATATTTAATTTCCTGATAAAATAGACATATCGCTACACAAGAAAAACCTCTCTACACGTTTTCCAGACTTGTCCCTGGAAGCTCATTTATTTCCTGTGTTTCGATAGCAGTGACATTTACCCACAGTAGGAAATTACAATAGGAGAGTCATGCAATCCAGTGTACATAGGGTGTGGCAGGCTCAGGGTTGATTTTTCTTTAGCATTCTATTTTTTCCTGAGTTTCAACTAAATTAAAAAGATAAAAATTGTATCGATAAAATGATGTTTAGGCTCAGATGGTGGATCATTTGAATTTTTTTTTTTTTTGGTGTTTGGAGGTTTTGACATAGCTTGAGCATAAGTGTTGCTTCATTTTTCACTGTTTTGGTTAGCATTCTTACCAGACCTTTTTTTTTTTTTTTTAAGTTCTGGTTTGTGGTACTTGGTGCTTGACGTCTTTCTTTTCAAAAGTAGCAGGCTTTAGGCATATTTTTTTCATTGCTTTTTAACATACTTTTTTTTGGAAATTGAAAAAGTAACTCCTTTTTCATGGTGTTTTTTTTTTTTCCATGGGCTCCTCTGTACACGAAAATGCCTAAATAAGCATGGTTAATGATATCACATTTAAAGTCAAAAGCTGAAAGGGCTAGACTTGGAGTCAATTTAGATAGCGAGCACTGGTTGACTATATACATGTGGAACAGTCTCATATAACTGGCCTGTTAAAGGGAACCTGTCACTCCAATTTAGGCTGCTCAAACAAAGGACAATTGCATCCAGGTAGCGAAGAGAGCAATCACTGGAGAAGGACATCCTGATCAGAAAAAAGAAGGAACATGATGAAGAGGAAGACCAGCAACCTGAGACTTATTACAATCAATATAATGGTGGAGAAGACCTATCTAGGCTTGCACAAGTTCAAACTTCCTACAGATCGCTAATCCATCAAGTCACCATGGCTCAAGATTAAGCCAAAGGCCGTTAAATAAAATAAATCTCTTACCATAGAAAGCTGCTGCATTTCAGAGAAAACGGTTTTGAAGAGCCAGCCATGAACTCTGGTACGGACTGGGGCTGAAATTCAGCCCTGGCATTTGAAATCACACAGGCCCATGTTGTCCCCCGTCCCCATGAACCAGATGGGATATATTACTAATATTACCCTGGATGGAGGAAAGCAAGATTTACTACAAGACCAACATTTCTAATGATACCAGTAGCCTGCTGGGGTAAGTGACGGAGTCAGTGACTTTGTGCTTCATCACAACTCTTAACAGTATGGGTGTCTTGAGAACACCAATTCTGTTAACAACTTAGCAGACAAGGCGGTCCATGACCAGACAAGCCCTTCTGGCATTTGCCAGAATTGCCAGATGGCCAGTCCGGCCCTGCATGAACTATTGTGAGACAAAACAAATCCCATGTGGTCCCTGTCCGGCTCTTCTATGTCCCGCCAATTGGCTACATACAAGACAAGGTAGTTTGAGAAGCCAGCCATGAACCATAGCGAGAGACCAAAGGAGTCCGATGTGGTCACTGTCTGGCTCTTTCGTGCCCTACCATGTGGCTACATACAAGACAAGAGTTTGAAAAGCCAGCTATGAACCATAGTGAGAGACCAAAGGAGTCCGGTGTGGTCACAGTCTGCCCATTCCACGTGATTGACAGCTCTCTCCTTATGTACACACCACATCTTCACACTATGTGAAACAAAATAAATTAAGGCATATCTCGATGCAATTGCACAGCCAGGCTCATGGTTCCTGTGGTTTGTGCAATGGAGCGCCCCCAGACACAGGGCCACGGGGTACTCAGTACCGGTCCTCTGCTGGCTCAGTTCTGGGGATGTCACGGTGGCTAGACCCAGTCCGTGACCCTGCTAAGGGGCGTCCAATTAAAGGTGGTGGTTTGGGTGCGTGGTGCAATGAATAATGAGGACACAGGGTTGCAGTCTCTTTACCTCTTTACTGGAGACTTAGGGATCCGCAATCCAGAGCACTGCTGACAGGGCTGTCTGAGACCGGCCGGTCCGAAGGCACATCCAGAGTTCCCTTTGCAGGTGGAAATCAGTGCCTACCAACTAGCGCCTGTGTGTTGTAGTCCTTCCCTGCTGAGCACCACGGGATAGTCCTCACAACTGTCGTGTCTGTCTCTGATGTTCTTTCTCGTTCTCCATCCCCCAGATGATATGGCTAGGACGCACCCGTATGATGGGGTAGTCCTGGAGGTCCTAGTGCAGGCTCGGCTCCGTAACTATCTGTCCTCTTTCTAGGCCACTGTCAGGATCCCACCCCCGACAGGTCCTCCCTGGAATTCTCCCGGGCTCTTTCTGCCTAACTTCCCGTCCAACCCCCAGTTTTACCAGAGTGTGAGGAGTGGCCTAGTAGATAGAACCACTCCCCCTGGTGGCCGGAGTGTGAAGTGTAATGTGTGTTTGTGATACCTGGTCAGATGAACTCCTTTAGTGCAATCAGACATAACATCACTCCCCTTAGTGGCAGAGCGACATTACTGCAACGACCAGAACTCTGGGGCGCTGCATGCAACATGACAGATTCCCTTGAAAATGGGAATATGAAAACCGATTGTATGATCGTGCTGTCTAATAACTGCCGATGGGCTACGTAGAAGACAGTTGTCGCTCATTTGATGGCCAGGTGACACAGGACAACACAGTGATGTGAACAGAACGATGGTTAATACTTTCGCTGTTTATACGGGATAATGTTCTGCTAACAACAATATTTATAGCAGCATAAAGTATCTGATCAGCTGAAGAATGGGAACTTTGTTGCTAGTTTACACTGTATGATGATCAGGAATGAGTGTTTTTTGCCAATTACTAGCTTGTGTAAAGAAATTTTAAGTAAAGGTTGCGCTGAACACCCCGATACCCCCATCTGTCCCACTCATTTTATTATACAGAGAACATCGTTTTCAGTTTTAAACATAAACAACCAGAATTATGTAGATTGTGTGTTATGTATAGGAATCTAAGGACATTCACTTCTTCTTCCAGAACCAGTCAATTCTACTGCAGATTAATGCAGCCTTGTGACCTGGGGTATCATACAGGTGCTTCTCACAAAATTAGAATATCATCAAAAAGTGAATTTATTTCCGTTCTTCAATATAAAAAGTGAAACTCGGATCACTCTGTTTGTAATGACTATATAATGGGTTTCACTTTTTGTATTGAAGAACTGAAATTAACTTTTTGATATTCTAATTTTGTGAGAAGCATCTGTACATTCGGGTTAAGTGTGTGTGACACACTCTCTCACACTCTCTCACACTCTCTCACACTCTCTCACACTCTCTCACACTCTCTCACACTCTCTCACACTCTCTCACACTCTCTCACACTCTCTCACACTCTCTCACACTCTCTCACACTCTCTCACACTCTCTCACACTCTCTCACACTCTCTCACACTCTCAAGCTTGTTTTTGCCTGACTGATAGATACTCTGCGTGGTCTCTGAAGCTAGCCATATATTTTTGGCTATTCCTTCCGATCCTATATACTAAGATGTGTGTGCATGTGTAATGAATGGGGAGAGTAGACTAAGTCGCTGCCAGATGCATTTGGCAGCAGATCTATCCTGAGAGCAAAAGGAGTGAGCATGTTGAAAGTCAACATGCCTGACACTACTTTCCTCAAAATCAGCTGCTGGGAGAAAATCGGACAGACTAGTGGATTCGGCTTACATTAATTCAACGTTTGGTTAGATGTAGGCTGTATTCAGGTCATTGTGCAGCCCTTTTTTTTTTTTTTTTTAAAGACTGTTGGTCAAACATGTCAATATTGGTGGTTTTGGCCAATGCTGGCCTAATATGTATGGGGAGGGGGCTTTAGTTGTTTCCAGACACCTCTGGAGGTGGCTTATACACCTGGAAACATCAGCTTTTGAAAGTACACATGCCCAATCCTTCTCCCAAGCATAATATGTCAAGGCAATGTTGGCACCCCACTCATATCAAATGTTAAGCCCATCCAACACTAATGTTTAGGCCAATGTATGGGGACTTTACGGTAAGCCGAAAAAGACAGCACAAGAAATGGCATGCAAAGTTGTTGCCTGATGACCACTAATGGCCATAAGAACCTTTTTTTTTTTTTTTTTTAGTTGACTTGCTTTCCAAACTTGAAGGTAAGCAACTGTCTAAATCAGTGGTCCCCAACTCCAGGCCTCGAGGGCCGCCAACAGTGCAGGCTTTCAGGATTTCCTTAGTATTGCACAGGGGTTGGAATCATCACCTGTGCAGATGATCACATTACCACCGACGCAATACTAATGAAATCCTGAAAACCTGCACTGTTGGCGGCCCTCGAGGCCTGGAGTTGGGGACCCCTGATCTAAATTGTCAGTTATCAGCTGAATGATATGGAGAAATGTTACAAATCACTCCTCATAGCTCTATTCTGCTTCTTTTAGTGTTAGATACTGCAGCAGGTAAGGGGTTAGAGTTCTAAACAGATCTCCACAATGTGGTGAGATAGGAGAGTATTTGTAGTCTCAGGGAGGGCTGGTAAAACAGTCTGTAGATAAGGAGGAAAAACATGGATAGGTGATGAGTCCAGGAAAGAAGCTGTACTCGCATGAGCTACTGAAGACAACGGAGACCTGGATACAAATATAGCTCACATTCAGCATCACTTAGGCTACGTTCACATTTGCGGCTTTGGACACAGCGTCGTGGGCGCAACGCACGAAAGACGCAAGTAGAACGCATGCAATTTTTGACGCATGCGTTCAACCCTTTTTTACTATATAGGGTATTTTCATTTTTTTTTTTTTAAAGTAAAGAACGCATGCTTCCTACAACGCACAACAATGCAAGTACTTGCGTCTTCTGCGTTGCCAATACACTTCAATTTGCTTCGACGACGCAAATAGAACGCAAGTGCGACGCAAGCGTTTTTTAAAAATTTTGTACGCAGAAAAAATGCAACATGTTGCGTTTGCAACGCACTGCCAGGTGCGTCGAAAGGACGCATGCGTCGCAAAACGCACCGAAACGCATGAAAACGAACGCACATGCGTCCCCAATGTTAAAGATATGGAAGCATGACGCGTGCGTTGTTTTGCGACGCCGCTGCGTCCAAAGCCGCAAATGTGAACGTAGCCTAAGTAGGAAAACACATAGCTCATTGCATATATTACTGGGAAACACACAAACCTCTCATCCAGACTATATTACTGGGAGGGAAAATCTGAACTTTGGAGCAGGCTGCAAACTGAATATCAGAACGTCTAAAATGTAATCAAGATGGCACTTTATAACCTAATACTAACCACCAACATAGGTTAAAATATGTGAAAGATGAGCATAGCTTTTGGCGACTGTCCAGAAGAAGATGCTATAGCATTTTCTTAGCTTTAATAAAACATGATTATAGGCAGGGTTTTCATTATGCAGCATTGTGTAGCCGCACATTATGATAATAACGTGTCACGCTAGAAAGATAGACTTCTGGGTGGCTACATAGTGTGCAGCCCATATATAATATATACAGCAAAGTTATAAAGACAGGCTCATAATTCACCCTCCAGCAGCTATGAAAAATAAACTAAGTGAAATTTGCTTACTGAAATATAATTTGAAGACCCTGCTGGGAAAACATAAGAGAGCGCGATCCAAGAAACTGCCTCACGCATGTTTATAGCAAGATAATGATGCCTGATTGTGACTGGACTACGGTCTGGAAATCAAATGTGTCTCCAGTTTAAAAAGGCAGCAATCCTATGATGTCTCATTTTTCCCCTTTTATAAATCTACAGCGAAATATAAAGACAGCGCAATGCAACGTTTCATTACAGCTTGTGTAAGTTACAGGAAAGTCCCATTTTTTTCTTTCTCTTTCTATAGTTCTTTTGGGTCTGAAATACATCAGGGTTTTTAATTTGAACGTGGGTTTTGACATTGTGACTGTTGCCCGTGTACTAGGCAGCTATGTCACACCACATTAAAGGAGATTCAACTATATAATAATGTCAGATGTAAGGATAGTTTAACCCCTTCCTGCCGCAGCCCTTTTTCGTTTTTGCGTTTTCGTTTTTCGCTCCCCTCCTTCCCAGAGCCATAACTTTTTTTAATTTTTCCATCAATATGGTCATGTGAGGGCTTATTTTTTGCGGGACGAGTTGTACTTTTGAACGACACCATTGGTTTTACCAAGTCTTGTTCTAGAAAACGAGAAAAAAATTCCAAGTGCGGTGAAATTGCAAAAAAAGTGCAATCCCACACTGGTTTTTTAATTGGCTTTTTTGCTAGCTTCCCTAAATGCTAAAACTGACCTGATATTATGGTTATCCAGGTCATTACGAGTTAATAGACACCTAACATTTCTAGGTTATTTTTTATTTAAGTGGTGAAAAAAATTCAAAACTTTGCTAATTTTTTTTTTTAAAAAGCGCCATTTTCAGATACTCGTAGCGTCTCCATTTTTCGTGATCTGGAGTCGGGTGAGAGCTTATTTTTTGCGTACCGAGCTGACCTTTTTAATGATACCACTTTTGTGCAGATACGTTCTTTTGATCGCCTGTTATTGCATTTTAATGCAATGTCACGGTGACCAAAAAACGTAATTCTGGTGGTTCAAATTTTTTTTTTTTTGATACGCTGTTTAGCGATGAGGTTAATTCTTTTTTTTTTTTTTTTTTTTTTTTATTGATCGGGCAATTCTGAACGCTGCGATACCAAATGTGTAGGTTTGATGGTTTTTTTTTTTTATATATATTTTATTTTGGATGGGGCGAAAGGGGGCTGATTTTAAACTGTAATATATATATATTTTTTCATAATTTTTACACTTTTTTTTTTTTTTACTTTTGCCATGCTTCAATAGCCTCTTAGAAGCTGGCATAGCCTGATCGGCTCTGCTACATAGCAGCGATCATCAGATCGCTGCTATGTAGCTGAAATGCAGGCTTGCTATGAGCGCCGACCACAGGGGGGAGCTCACAGCAGGCCGGCATCAGTAACCATAGAGGTCTCAAGGACCTCTATGGTTACCATCCTGATGCATCGCTGACCCCGATCATGTGACTGGGGTCGGCGATGCGCTCATTTCCGGCCACGTGACCGGAAGCGCCGGTTAAATGCCGCTGTCAGCGTTTGACAGCGGCATTTAACAGGTTAGTAGCGGCGGGTGAATCACAATTTCACCCGCCGCTAATGCGCGCACATATCAACTGTACAAAACAGGCTGACATGTCGCGACTTTGATGTGGGCTCACTGCCGGAGCCCACATCAAAGCAGGTGACCCAACATGCGCCGTACTAGTACGGGGCATGTCGGGAAGGGGTTAAGTCAGTGTTCCCCCAACTCCGGTCCTCAAGAGCCACCAACAGGTCATATTTTCAAGATTTCCTTAGTATTGCCCAGGTGATAATTGCATCACCTTCACAGGCAATAATTTCATCATCTGTGAAATACTATGGAAATCCTGAAAACATGACCTGTTGGTGGCTCTTGAGAACTGGAGTTGGGGAACACTGGTTTAAGGGGTCAATGTGGAGACCTAGGTAGGTTGTCCCCCTGCAGAGGCAGCTAAACATCATCTCCCGATACCATGTTGGATCTGGGCTGGGAATAATATGGCCGAGTATCTGTGGGTGAGGGTGACTATCTCTAGATCATTTCTATGAAACAATAATTCATCAGGAGTCTTGTTGTTCTGTATAAAACAAATCTCCATAAATAACCTGTGTAAGGACAAACAATAGACGCATTCAGGGCCGAGGCCTCCAGATCGCGGCCTGTTTACCATCACGGCCAGAATAAAGACCCTTTCAGACCGTCTACGTCACTGCTGGAAGAGAAAATGTGACCACAAATACATGATAATAAAAGAGCGAGCCTTTCTGGGAGGCCTCTCCCTCCTCTGTCTGAGGAAAGCAGCATGCCCTGGATTCTCTGGGCACCGGCTCAGTCCAAGGCTGAGGTACGGATGGAAAAACATCGACTTGGCACTACAGCTGCCAGCTCTGTACTGGGATTGTCTGTACAGTAGTGAGGCGCCTGAGCCTCCAGCTCAGAAAAAGCAAAAACTAAAAGGAGAAAATGTCAGATATTATACCGAGACGCTGTATCTAAGCCTATCAAGTGTTCTACTGTCTGCTTGGTGCATAACGGGACATATCTGCTAGGCAGCTGTATCCAAGCTTATCAAGAGATACTGTCTGTATGTGATCCCACTGTCTATTGGGGGCTCTATCCAAGTCTACCATGTGTAATACTGTCAATTGATTGATACTGTCTTTAGGGCCAGTGTATCTAAACATACCATGTGAGATACTCGGAGTAATTTTTCCGTCCGGGTGACAGGTAAATAGTTAGGCCCGGCCTACTGTGTATGTCTGGACCTGCCATGATGTGTGCAGCGTCTGTAGACATCAAGTCCTTACATGGCAAATGCTTTTCCCGATGAGGATTATTGTCCCTTCATCACCATGATGGGAGGATAAAACCTCTGACAGCCCCAAAGCATCTAGATCGTTGAACCACTTTCATAGTCACTAGGGTGCCCACAGGCGAAAACCATTATTAATTCCACATGGCGCCGGAAGAGGACTGATGTACGTACGTAGGTGGGTGTGTGTGTGTGTGTGTGTGCGAATGGGAATGGCAGTCTGGGGTATTGCTTGATCCTGGCTAATGAATGTCATGACTTGGAGTGACACAAGCCATGGCTTCTACGCCTGGTGATAATTCTGCCACTGTTACAATCTTTTATCAGCCTCTTCTTAAGTTTAATGGACTCATAAAAGCTGTAATTTATTTTATACAGGGTAATAAATAAAAGAGGCTGTTGACTATTGGCTCCGGTAACGTTTCTTACAAGGCAACTATAAAATCTGAGGCAAATTTCAGCCACTCCATACAGGTCCAACCCCCCCCCCCCCACCAACTCTTAGGCAGTGTACGAAAAACCATGTGCTTACTAGGCACTTGTCGAGAAACTGTAAACCACATGGGTTTTGCTACGTGGTTCCAGGCCTACAATAATAATTTGTTTAACCATGAATAAGCAAAATAAGGCATTTATTTTGGAGCTATTTAAGATTTAAAGTCTTAGCTGCTTTTCTAAAAAAATTCTGGCAGAACAGCACTCCCAGTGGCAGGAGGACAGAATTACCAAACCCTGCTTTTATCAAAGCACATATGTGTCCATATGTGTGTTGGAGATGCTGTCAAAAATGTTGGACAAGACAGTGTAGCACCAAGCCACATTTTGAACAGAAACTCGATGGAAGCTCAAAAGACCCCCATTATAATCAGTCCATTGGACACAATTGACTTCCATAACGTGATGTATATGTATGTATGTATGTATATATATATATATATATATATATATATATATATATATATATATATATATATATTATATATATATATAATATTCATTGAGACATCTGCTGAAATGTTGCGGCTAATGGATCGGTAAAGTCAGTTTTTCACTTTGATTTTTGGAGTGCTGCCTTTTCTGATTTTATTTTGGAGGTTTGGACGTCGCCTTAACAGGTTTTATTGCACCCATTTTTTTTTGTTTTGTTTTTTTTGGTAGTGCTGCCAAATTTTCTTTAGTCTATCTGTGTTTGTGCTTGGGGACTCCTCCCCCTCTCTGGATGGATGGAAAACTTCCTGAGATCATGGAAACCAACAGCGATAATCATCTTTTACTGAATTACAGCTGGACCATAGTCATCACATAAAAATCGTTAGCAAGGTGAAGTGTTGGGAGATTAGCGGGGATCGTAGCTGTCATCACTTTCATGTTGGCTGTGCTACACGCCGATAAGATGAGGCATGTTGAGATCGGTGGGGTGACCTCATATGTCTCTCACACCCTTGCTCATCATGTAATGCAAATATCACAGGCTCGAGCTATTGTCTTTAATTGTTCCGTACCGGGCCTGCCGTGGGGCGAGGGCGGACTGTTTGCTGAGCTTGTCAGAACGCTTTTCTATTATGTTCACACAATGGATTCCAGGTGGAGAACATTGGGAACTGTCTGCCATACAATTTTAGATAAAGGTCCACAATAGTATACAAGATGAGGCACGGTGGCTCGGTGCTTAGCATTGTAGCTTTACATTGTTGGGGTCCTGATTTCCAATCCCACCAAGTACAACATCAGACTTTGTGTGGCTTCCCTTTGGGTTCTTAATCGTTCCAATGACATACTGATAGGGAATTTAGATTGTGAGCTCTAAAGAGGACAGTGATGATGTGTGCAAAGCAATTCAGAAATGAATGACGCTGGCCAAAAAGCGGCTTAAACAACTGTCAGCCAAATGGTGGCTCAAGTTAATGGCTAATCTTCCTAACTTCCTCACACACATGCACGATGGTTTCCTTTACCGGCTTCAGTGGGGCATTCACTTAAAGGGACACTGTCACCTGAATTTGGAGGGAACAATCTTCAGCCATGGAGGCGGGGTTTTTGGGTTTTTGATTCACCCTTTCCTTACCCGCTGGCTGCATGCTGGCTGCAATATTGGATTGAAGTTCATTCTCTGTCCTCCCTAATACACGTCTGCACAAGGTGCAATCTTGCCTTGTGCAGGCATGTACTACGGAGGACAGAGAATGAACTTCAATCGAATATTGCAGCCAGCATGCAATTCAGGTGACAGTCCCTTTAATGTTCATGGTCACCAAAAGTCAGACACCGGACCTTCTTCATCATGATGTATTTCAGGATGGCAAAAAGTTGAAGAACATCCATTAAATATATGTCGTATTCTACATATACTACAAAGGCTCCCAACACATTAGTCAATAGCCTAATGTGTATGAGGGCACCGGCAGACTGATGATCAGGGAAAATGTTGATTGGGCATGTCCGATTTTTGGACTGCCAATCAAATTGCCTACCTGAGATAAGCTGCTGGATTTCTCATTGAGAAGGAACGCTCAGCCAAATCGGTGCTTTTGTATATGGGAGAGTCGACTGAGATGGCTGTTGGCAAAATTCTGCTTTGACTGATCGTTTTGGCCAACAGCCATCTAATGTTTATGGAGGCCTTAAGAGTAGAGTAAAATCTGGTGATCTACAAATTGATAATTTGTCAATTGTGATATCACAATGATTGGGAGCGAGCTCTTATGACTGCTTCTATGCTGATTTGCCATTGGGATGGGCTTTTTTGTGTGGGTCTTTCTGGATGACTCTCTACCTCTTATTCCACCTCCTCTTAGTGTAAAGGCCCCGTCACACATAGCGACGCTTGAGCGATTCCGACAACAATACGACCTGTCAGGGATCGCTCAAGCGTCGCTATGTGGTCGCTGGTGAGATGACAGTGAGATCTCACCAACGACGCAGCAGCGATGCAGCGACCTGTAGCGACCTGTACAACGATCCTATTTCATGACGATTCAATGGGACGTCCTGTCATGAGGTCGTTGGTAAGGTGTCAAACACAGCGATGTGTGCTACCCAGCGGGACCTCAACGATCAAAAAATGGCCCAGGCCATTCCGACACGACCAGCGATCTCACAGCAGGGGCCTGATCGCTGCTACGTGTCACAAATAGCGAGATCGCTACTGAGATCGCTGTTGCGTCACAAAACTTGTGACTTAGCAGCGATCTCGCTAGCGATCTCGCTGTGTGTGACGGGGGCTTTACATTGCATGAGAGTCTATAATCCATCTGCATACAATGGAGATAGCTTGGAGCCTATAAAAATTCCATGCTGGATCTTTGTACTGGTGGCAGGGAGGAAATAGCAGAAAATGGCACCATTATATAAGCTGACAGGAGACTGGAAGTAATTTCCATTACTGAATCTGTCTGGCATCCTGTTATTCCGGTAGGAGGATTTATCAGTGACTTTAGTGTACTAGAGACCCTTTCTAATGCCTGGGCACAGTACTCTTAGGAGCTCTATACTGGAGCCTTAAAGGCACTCGGTCAGCAGGTTTTTGCTACCTCATCCGAGAGCAGCCTGATGCAGGCAAAGAGACCCTGAATCCAACGATGTATCGCTTAGTTTACTGGCTTCAGGTGTTCTCACAGTTTTTAGCTTTAGAATGAAGCAGAGCTGAGAAGGCTAACACCAGGCTCTCTGTGCACAAAGTCCATAGACGGTGAGATGCTTATTTGCTGGACTAGTCGGCAATGTTAATCTCTTAGTGATAAACCCTTCATAGTTAGTTACAGCACACACTTTGACAAGTGACACATCCATGAATTCTGTGTTTCAGCTGCTGTCTTCAGATTACATGGCAAAAATCAGCTGACTGATTCCCTTTAAAACCCTCCATAACAGCATATTAACGCTGCCCAAACCTGCAGATCTTGACAGGTTCGACTTCCAATCAAATGACTGTTGGGGGAGATATGGATACAGCATGTCTGATTTTTGGACTACCAATCTGCTCTCTCTAGAGTTAAGTCGCCGCCAGGGATGTCTGGCAGTGCCTTTCTCCTAGAGAACACAGGACTGTTCCTTCTGTGTATGGAGGAGTTGGGCGAGATAATTGTTCATTCAGCAGCTATCTGAACCACCAAGCAGGAGTTCCTGATCATGGGCACACACCCTTACAATGCACTTTCATTGATATCTTCTGTAGGAGTTGTCATGAGGGTTACATTAGTTGTCAGTTTTAATAGAATCTAGTCTCCTCAATGTTTATAGCCTTACTAAATATAGAACATTCATATCTGATGGCGATCATGTAAAGCTCTAGGCGAGTATTCCTTCCTGACGTGATCATCAAGCTCCTCCCCCACCTCCATCAATTCCCAAAATATGACAAAACTGCATAGGAAGCGGCGTCTGGAATTTCTCCAAATGCAATGGAAATACTCCCAAATTTGGACACAAGAATTTCTCAAATCAGAGGATCATCTTGCTGATGGAGCTGATGGGCCCCACGCCAGTGAGACACTAGATATGTAGGAGGATTAGGACCTGTAACGGGCTGCACATCCCAGGGGTTCCCAGGGCAGTGAGGGAGATTAGAAGAAATGTGGAGATATTATGGAAGCTTCATTGCCGAGTACAAATAATAAATTACTGCAGAGTCTGAAAAAATTGCGAGCAGTAATAAAGACTTCAGCCAGCTGCTTTCCAACAGACGGACACAACATGGATGTCTGTATTAATGTACAGACTAAACATACATATTCCTATATACCAATGTCAAGCATGTATACATTAGGGTCAAAGTGAGAGTGGGATAAAGTTGTGATGTGTTCTGGTACAGACCTAAAACTGATCTCCCTGGTTTTACAATGCCAGAACTGAAGACTGACATGTACAGGCAAATCGCTAGAAAATTAAGAGCTGTAACGGTATCCATCATGCAAATTTTGTGGTGAGCGGATGAGTGATGAGTAACGAAGGGGCCTGCAGTTTATAGGACACTGGGGATGGCGGGTGAACAGTGGTCTATAAGTCTCCCACCCACCACACGTGCACACTAGACTGCACTGTAAAGTTTGTGGAGTCTGTAAGCCAAACCTCTGACTCCGACTCCTCAATTTACACGACACCGACTCCACCAAAATGGGCTCCGAATTCGACTCCTCAGTTTCCATGACTCCGACTCCACCAAAATAGGCTCTGACTCCAACTCCAAATCCCTGGTTATGCGATATTCTCGCTGTCACCTATCAGATCACCCATAGTGCTTGTTAGAACAATACCATTTATGTGCAAAAAAAAAACGCTGTATGCAGGATTCTCCCAAAAAAGGAATCATTGTGGGGTGCCCTTTCTGTGCCAGGCCTTCATCTGTGGGATCAGCGGCACATTCCAGAGCTAAGCTGCCATGTCGTACACAGTTTACATGATGTAACAAGACCAGATCACCGTTGCTCCTGTAACACTCGCCCATCATATAACGCTGTAGTGGTTTTGAATCATTTTCTCCACTCAATAGTGCCAGAGTTAGTTCATTTCTAACTGGGCTTCCACAATGCAGCAAAAATAATTCTGCATGCAGCTTTGGAGTACAAGACCTGATAAAAAAATGGAGTAACATAAGCAAATAAGTGTTTAGTTTAGTTGTCAAGAGTTTTGTAGATTTCCAGCATGAAATGAGACAGATTACTTCGGCCAGGATTGACTTCTCCATAATAAATTAACAATCGGTGATTTCTGATTGGCTGCTTACAAGTCCTGGGCTGCCCACAATGCTGACCACGTAAGAGAACCAATCAGCAGATTATAGTGGAATGATTACATTGACCTTAAGAACGCACATTATTGGCCAGTGTGAGTGAGGCTTAACTCAAGGACACCATACACAGTAGATAAAAGTAATCCGCACCCGCTAATGGAGGCCTTAAAACTCTGGATTGAGCTCAGACTAAATGGCTCATGAACAATTATTTTTACTACCAAATGTACAGTACTTAGCAAAGTGGTAACGCCAGGCATCACCGACTTATATATGTATCGTTTTTATATTGAAGCAGGAGTATGTATATTTCGAACAACTCTGAATCCACAACCCTGCTCTTGGGTCAGGGTATGATGTGAGTATCACTACACATTCGGAGCCAGTCTACTTTAATGCATCTGTCTGTATTAATAGTGAATGGATGTCTCCTTGGGGAAATTTTGTATAGAGCCCAATCATTTCCGGAGACGTCACATCTGGAGCAGATACCGTTCCATCATATCAGATCCACCGAAAAAAGGGGCCTCAAAGCACCGGCTGCTACCAGACTCCAACAGGGCTGAGTGCACTGTCTCGCTGTCACCGGTAATAACCTACTACCGAATGATGGGTTGAGTAACTAAAGAGTATTTCAAGGGATGATGTGAAGATCTCTGCTTTCGAAGGTTAGAACACATGAATAGAAACTGGTTTTGTCGCTGTTTGGTCAGTCGCCCTTATGTATGTTTTATTTTTGCAGTCTGATGACTTCCAGAGCAGAATTTGCCACTGCTGCAATCTTTTCTATAATGTTATTTTTTTAACTTGTGGGTGTTGTGGTATTTGTTTTGTGTGCTGTTTGTTTGCTGTTATGGTGATGACCAGACGAGTAGTGGGATTCACTGTTCCTACTCAGAGGTTTTTCACTCCCCAACCTCTCCATTCAAAATGCATTACGAGTCTCCTTGTGTCATGTTCCGCTTCGTCAGACATGTGACTGCTGCAGCGGTGGTGTGTTTACCACTGGTGTGGCGAGTGATTGACAGGAGTGGTCACATCTGTCCATGTAGTGTAGGAATCATAATGCATAGATTGTCTAAATTCCTAAGAAGCAGGAGTGATAGAGAATCGGGAAAATCAGTGTCATGATCCAGGCCAGGTTTTGAGTCCTGTTTTCTCTTTTTCCTGGTCTGGTCATGTCAAGAGTTAACCTTTCTCAGCCTCTGTCTGGGTTCAGGGTGGCTATTTATCGCTGCTGCTTCCTGCAGGTGATGTCAGTTATAGTCCTGCTGCGTTTGCTGTCTGAACCCGTGTCTCTGTTTTCCCCTATTCCGTCTTGTCTGTGTTTGCCTTTAGTGTGCAGACTCCCTGGTTTTGACTTGGCTTGTATCCTGACCAGTTTTTGTTCTTTGTCTTTTGGCTTATCCGCTCCTGACCGTTACTGACCCCCTGGCTTGTCTCTGACCACGAGTTTGCTTTTTCCTTTGGTACTGCGCTAAAGTCTAGGATTTGACCTGGCTTGTTTGACTATTCTGCTGCCACTGGTGGTAGCCTCACTGTTGCACTGCAGGTCTGCTCTGTTTAGGTGCAGACCTGCTTCCTCTCTACTGCCAACTAGTGAAGCCTGCACCTACCTGCATTGCAGCAGCATGACATTCAGTATGACTTAGGCCGGCGTCACACACAGCGTAAAACAATACGGTCCGTATATTACGGCCGTAATACGCTGAAAAGTCCCGAAAAAAGTGGTCCGTAGCTCCTCCGTAGGCAGGGTGTGTCAGCGTTTTTTGCGCATGGCATCCTCCGTATGTAATCCGTATGGCATCCGTACTGCGTGGTTTTCTCGCAGGCTAGCAAAACCAACATACCGCTATAGAAGTGATCCATGTGTCCCAAAAAGAAAATATATATATATATATATATATATATATACTGTATGTATATATATATATATATATATATATATATATATATATATATATATATATATATATATATATATATATATATATATATATATATCTATATCAGTAGACACATATATTAGAGAGAAAAGCCGGTAATTCAGTGCGGTGTACAGTAAAATCACACTGACAGCTTACAGTAGAATAGGTAGAATAAATGTGTACACATAGAATAGGTATATATATATATATATATATATATGTCAGTGAGACACATATATGTATATATATTAATATTTATTCCAGCGCTAGACAGCTTGAAAGCCGGTAATTCAATTACCGGCTTTTTCCTTCTCCTTCCTAAAACCCGACATGATTTGAGACATGGTTTACATACAGTAAACCATGTCTTCTCTCCATTTTTTTTGCAGATTCCACACTACTAATGTCAGTAGTGTGTATCTGCAAAATTTGGCCGTTCTAGCTCTTAAAATAAAGGGTTAAATGGCGGAAAAAATTGGCGTGGGCTCCCGCGCAATTTTCTCCGCCAGAGTAGTAAAGCCAGTGACTGAGGGCAGATATTAATAGCCTGGAGAGGGTCCACGGTTATTGGCCCCCCCCTGGCTAAAAATATCTGCCCCCAGCCACCCCAGAAAAGGCACATCTGGAAGATGCGCCTATTCTGGCACTTGGCCACTCTCTTCCCATTCCCGTGTAGCGGTGGGATATGGGGTAATGAAGGGTTAATGCCACCTTGCTATTGTAAGGTGACATTAAGCCTAATTAATAATGGAGAGGCGTCAATTATGACACCTATCCATTATTAATCCAATACTAGTAAAGGGTTAAATAAAACACAAACACATTTTTTAAAATTATTTTAATGAAATAAAAACAATGGTTGTTGCAGTATTTTATTCAACGCCCAATCCAGTCACTGAAGACCCTCGTTCTGTGAGTAAAAAAACATAATAAACCAACAATATACTTACCCTCCGCAGATCTGTAACGTCCAACGATGTAAATCCTTCTGAAGGGGTTAAAACATTTTGCAGCAAGGAGCTGTGCTAATGCAGGCTGCTCCTCGCTGCAAAACCCCAGGGAATGAGGCTAAAAATAGATCAATGATCTATATTTAGCTTCATTTGCGGTGAGGCGCCCTCTGCTGGCTGTTCATAGATCGTGGGAAATTACCTAGAAAGCCAGGAGAAGGAGAAGGAAAAAGCCGGTAATTGAATTACCGGCTTTCAAGCTGTCTAGCGCTGGAATAAATATTAATATATATACATATATGTGTCTCACTGACATATATATATATATATATACCTATTCTATGTGTACACATTTATTCTACCTATTCTACTGTAAGCTGTCAGTGTGATTTTACTGTACACCGCACTGAATTACCGGCTTTTCTCTCTAACAGCGCTGCGTATTTCTCGCAAGTCACACTGCTTGTCCGTGTGTAATCCGTATTTTTCAGGCTTCCATAGACTTTCATTGGCGTATTTCTTGCGCAGTACGGTGACAAACGCAGCATGCTGCGATTTTGTACGGCCGTAGAAAGCCGTATAATACTGATCAGTAAAATACGGCAAATAGGAGCAGGGGCATAGAGAATAAATGTGCCGTATTTTTTGCGAGTTTTACGGACGTAGATTCTGCGCTCTTACGTCCGTAAAACTCGCATGTGTGATGGCGGCCTTACCGTATGTTATTACTTTACATCATTCTAAGTCTAAAAGAAATATATACAATAGGTCCAGCTATTTAACAGCCTTATTGTTGGCTAAGGTTGGTCAATTCATGATAGTCTTAACAGCTAGCAACAAGGTGTACCGTATTGTTGGGAACCTAACCTGATGGGACACCTCTCCTGGGCTGACGGGTGTAGGAGTGCTCAGGTCATCAGGAATTTACTGCAAACAGAAACTAATTTTAAAGTATTTTTTCCTGTATCAATATTGCAGTTCTATTTTTCTATATTTGATATGTACATATTATAGTGTTCACCTACCTTCTATGGCAGTAATGCAGTTCCAATTTTCTAGAATCAATGTTTAGCATTTCAGAGTGCAACTATTTTTTTCTTAGTTTTATTGACTTAGTTGTCCTAGTTTGTGCCTGTACACACTAGTTCGGATGTGCCGGTCAGTTTTTTTGTTTGCATCAGAACTGAGACATGCGGTGGACATTTTTTTTTTTTTTTTTTGTCACTATCTTTCATATCTTATTCATGTGCATTCAATAACTTTGATGCCCTCCATCTCTCCTGCTGTCCTGGCACTTGTACAGTTCATAATTCAAAAACTTGGTAACCATATCCCCCCTATCTTGAAAATTCCCAGACTTCCTGAGTCTTGGCTCTGCCAAGACCGAGAGAGCTGAAGTATCTGCTCTATAAACAAGACACTGAGAAAGAATTCTCAAAAACTTCTTTCTCGGTGCGTCTTACTTCATTAAGGAATCAAATGTCTGTCTATGGCACATACAGTGGGTACGGAAAGTATTCAGAACTCTTTAAGTTTTTCACTTTGTTTCATTGCAGCCATTTGGTAAATTCAAAAAAGTTCATTTTTTTTTCTCATTAATGTACACTCCGCACCCTTAACTGAAAAAAATGTATATATATCACCCTTAG
The DNA here is from genome assembly GCF_032444005.1 of Ranitomeya imitator. Taxonomy (NCBI): domain Eukaryota; kingdom Metazoa; phylum Chordata; class Amphibia; order Anura; family Dendrobatidae; genus Ranitomeya; species Ranitomeya imitator. The sequence goes on from NC_091282.1 coordinate 656,519,410, forward strand.
AAGGCAGGCGGTGGCGCCTGCACTGCAGCCTGATGGCATGTGTGATGGTATACATTAATTCATACAAAATGTTAAAAAAATTAGTCTGAAAATTGCATCGGCCGTGCCTGCATAGTAGCAGCTATAGGCGTTCAGATATCTGCTGCTGCGCAGGCGCCGCCATCTTGCTACAGAAAAAAAAAATCCTCCTCCAAGATGGCACCTGCGCACGCCAATAGCTGATACTATGCAGACGTGGGCGGCGCTATTTTCAGACTGTTTTTTTTTCTTTTTTAAGATTTTATGAATTTATGTATACCATTAAAAAATTAACTGCACCTTACACATGAGGCTGCAGTGCAGGTGATTTATTATTTTATTTGTTTTTAAATGTATATAATAATCATTATGTTAACTAGGGGGCAGGTCAGTGAGGGGCAGGTGCCTTTCAGAAGACATACACCTGAAAACCTAATCAGAGCACCGCATGAAGACCCCCACAGGCTGCCCCGGAACACGAGCATATCATTACCTCAAAACTGAAAATAAAGATTACACAACAACCACAAGACGGATTTCATCACCAGGTATCATTGTAATCAGTATAACAGCCCCAACCTGACATTGTGTGTAGGTTACTGTGCACAATCCTGCTGACAGGTTCCCTTTAAGTATTTTAGCATTTTTATTGCAGTCGGTCTTTTGTGAGAATGGAAGAGATGGGCCAGCAATTTTGGAATTTTCTTTTAATTTTAGGGGAAAACCTGGCTGGACAGTAAAAAAATGCACCATCTGTTTAGTAATTTCATGCTAAATAGTTTAATCTGATATTAAATCTATAACAAATGTGAAAATTGAAGTTCACCCAAAATGAAATTTCCTGATAAAACGAGATGATTGTGTCCAGATCTATCCATTAACGCCACATATTCTATGTCTAATATCATATTACGTTGGTTCCTCAGGAATGTATTTGAAGTAAAGTACTGTCCTTTGCCGTATGATCAGCTCTACCACTAGGACCTCCTGACAACTCTTCTCATTGTTTTTCTGACCTTGTCATAGTGGCACTAAGTGAATCCCAATCTGCATTAATGTCTACCTCCTAAAGGCCAATTTCGGTGAACAAGTGTTCATCAGAATCAGATTGTACTGGCCATTAACCCCTTCACGACCTCCACCGTACTATTACTGCGGAGGTCAGATCCCCTGCTTTGATATTGGCTCCGGCACTGAGCCCACCTCAAAGCCGGAACATGTCAGCTGTTTTGAACAGCTGACATGTGCCCGCAATAGCAGCAGGTGAAATCGCGATTCACCCGCCGCTATTAACCCCTTTCTGACATCGGACGTACTATCCCGTCCATGTGGGGTGGGCCCCTATGACCATGGACGGGATAGTACGTCCAGCGTGATCGGCGGCGCTCACGGGGGGAGCGCCGCCGATCGCGGGTGGGTGTCAGCTGCCTATCGCAGCTGACATCCGGCACTATGTGCCAGGAGCGGTCACGGACCGCCCCCGGCACATTAACCCCTGGCACACCGCGATCAAAGATGATCGCGATGTGCCGGCGGTGCAGGGAAGCACCGCGCAGGGAGGGGGCTCCCTGCGGGCTTCCCTGAGCCCCCCGCAGCAACGCGATGTGATCGCGTTGCTGCAAGGGTCTTACCTCCCTCCCTCCCTGCTCGAGCCCCGGATCCAAGATGGCCGCGGATCCGGGTCCTGCAGGGAGGGAGGTGGCTTCACAGAGCCTGCTCAGAGCAGGCACTGTGAAGGCTGCAGCGCTGCATGTCAGATCAGTGATCTGACAGAGTGCTGTGCAAACTGTCAGATCACTGATCTGTGATGTACCCCCCTGGGACAAAGTAAAAAAGTAAAAAAAAAAATTTTCAAATGTGTAAAAAAAAAAAAAAATAAAAAAAAATATTCCAAAATAATGAAAAAAAAATATATATATTATTCCCATAAATACATTTCTTTATCTAAATAAAAAAAAAAAACCAATAAAAGTACACATATTTAGTATCGCCGCGTCCATAACGGCCCGACCTATAAAACTGGCCCACTAGTTAACCCCTTCAGTAAACACCGTAAGAAAAAAAAAAAAAAAACACGAGGCAAAAAACAACGCTTTATTATCATACCGCCGAACAAAAAGTGGAATAACACGCGATCAAAAAGACAGATATAAATAACCATGGTACCGCTGAAAATGTCATCTTGTCCCGCAAAAAACGAGCCGCCATACAGCATCATCAGCAAAAAAATAAAAAAGTTATAGTCCTGAGAATAAAACAATGCCAAAATAATTATTTTTTCTATAAAATAGTTTTTATCGTATAAAAGCGCCAAAACATAAAAAATGATATAAATGAGGTGTCGCTGTAATCGTACTGACCCGAAGAATAAAACTGCTTTATCAATTTTACCAAACGCGGAACGGTATAAACGCCTCCCCCAAAAGAAATTCATGAATAGCTGGTTTTTGGTCATTCTGCCTCACAAAAATCGGAATAAAAAGCGATCAAAAAATGTCACGTGCCCAAAAATGTTACCAATAAAAACGTCAACTCGTCCCGCAAAAAACAAGACCTCACATGACTCTGTGGACCAAAATATAGAAAAATTATAGCTCTCAAAATGTGGTAACGCAAAAAATATTTTTTGCAATAAAAAGCGTCTTTCAGTGTGTGACGGCTGCCAATCATAAAAATCCGCTAAAAAACCCGCTATAAAAGTAAATCAAACCCCCCTTCATCACCCCCTTAGTTAGGGAAAAATTAAAAAAAGTATTTATTTCCATTTTCCCATTAGGGCTAGGGTTAGGGTTAGGGCTAGGGTTAGGGCTAGAGTTAGGGTTAGGGTTAGGGCTAGGGTTAGAGCTAGGGCTACAGTTTGGGTTGGGGCTAAAGTTACAGTTAGGGTTTAGATTACATTTACGGTTGGGAATAGGGTTGGGATTAGGGTTAGGGGTGTGTCTGGGTTAGAGGTGTGGTTAGGGTTACTGTTGGGGTTAGGGTTAGGGATGTGTTTGGATTAGGGTTTCAGTTATAATTGTGGGATTTCCACTGTTTAGGCACATCAGGGGCTCTCCAAACGCGACATGGCGTCCGATCTCAATTCCAGCCAATTCTGCGTTGAAAAAGTAAAACAGTGCTTCTTCCCTTCCGAGCTCTCCCGTGTGCCCAAACAGGGGTTTACCCCAACATATGGGGTATCAGCGTACTCAGGACAAATAGGACAACAACTTTTGGGGTCCAATTTCTCCTGTTACCCTTGGGAAAATACAAAACTCGGGGCTAAAACATATTTTTTGTGGGAAAACAAAAAGATTTTTTATTTTCACGGCTCTGCGTTATAAACTGTAGTGAAACACTTGGGGGTTCAAAGTTCTCACAACACATCTAGATTAGTTCCCTGGGGGGTCTAGTTTCCAATATGGGGTCACTTGTGGGGGGTTTCTACTGTTTAGGTACATTAGGGGTTCTGCAAACGCAATGTGACGTCTGCAGACCATTCCATCTAAGTCTGCATTCAAATGGCACTCCTTCCCTTCTGAGCCCTCCCATGTGCCCAAACAGTGGTTCCCCCCACATATGGTGTATCATCGCACTCAGGACAAATTGGGCAACAAATTTTGGGGTCCAATTTCTCCTGTTACCCTAAGGAAAATACAAAACTGGGGGCTAAAAAAATAATTTTTGTGGGAAACAAATTTTGTTTTATTTTTACGGCTCTCCATTATAAACTTATGTGAAGCCCTTGGTGGGTCAAAGCGCTCAGCACACATCTAGATAAGTTCCTAAGGGGGTCTACTTTCCAAAATGGTGTCACTTGTGGGGGGTTTCTACTGTTTAGGTACATTAGGGGCTCTGCAAACGCAATGTGACACCTGCAGACCATTCCATCTAAGTCTGCATTCAAATGGCACTCCTTCCCTTCTGAGCCCTCCCATGTGCCCAAACAGTGGTTCCCCCCACATATGGTGTATCATCGCACTCAGGACAAATTGGGCAACAAATTTTGGGGTCCAATTTCTCCTGTTACCCTAAGGAAAATACAAAACTGGGGGCTAAAAAAATAATTTTTGTGGGAAACAAATTTTGTTTTATTTTTACGGCTCTGCATTATAAACGTCTGTGAAGCACTTGGTGGGTCAAAGTGCTCACCACACCTCTAGATAAGTTCCTTAGGGGGTCTACTTTCCAAAATGGTGTCACTTGTGGGGGGTTTCAATGTTTAGGCACATCAGTGGCTCTTCAAACGCAACATGGCGTCCCATCTCAATTCCTGTCAATTTTGCATTGAAAAGTCAAACGGCGCTCCTTCCCTTCCGAGCTCTCCCATCCCCCCAAACAGTGGTTTACCCCCACATATGGGCTATCAGCGTACTCAGGACAAATTGTACAACAACTTTTGGGGTCCAATTTCTTCTCTTACCCTTGGGAAAATAAAATATTGGGGGCGAAAAGATAATTTTTGTGAAAAAATATGATTTTTTATTTTTACGGTTCTACATTATATACTTCTGTGAAGCACTTGTTGGGTCAAAGTGCTCACCACACCTCTAGATAAGTTCCTTAGGGGGTCTACTTTCCAAAATGGTGTCACTTGTGGGGGGTTTCAATGTTTAGCCACATCAGGGGCTCTCCAAATGAAACATGGCGTCCCATCTCAATTCCAGTCAATTTTGCATTGAAAAGTCAAATGGCACTCCTTCGCTTCCGAGCTCTGCCATGCGCCCAAACAGTGGTTTACCCCCACATGTGGGGTATTGGCATACTCAGGACAAATTGTACAACAATGTTTGGGGTCCATTTTCTCCTGTTACCCTTGGTAAAATAAAACAAATTGGAGCTGAATTAAATTTTTTGTGAAAAAAAGTTAAATGTTCATTTTTATTTAAACATTCAAAAAATTCCTGTGAAGCACCAGAAGGGTTAATAAACTTCTTGAATATGGTTTTGAGCACCTTGAGGGGTGTAGTTTTTAGAATGGTGTCACACTTGGGTATTTTCTATCATATTGACCCCTCAAAATGACTTCAAATGAGATGTGGTCCCTAAAATAAAATGGTGTTGTAGAAATGAGAAATTGCTGGTCAACTTTTAACCCTTATAACTCCCTAACAAAAAAAAATTTTGGTTCCAAAATTGTGCTGATGTAAAGTAGACATGTGGGAAATGTTACTTATTAAGTACTTTGTGTGACATATGTCTGTGATTTAATTGCATAAAAATTCAAAGTTGGAAAATTGCGAAATTTTCATAATTTTCGCCAAATTTCCGTTTTTTTCACAAATTAAACGCAGGTACTATCAAAGAATTTTTACCATTGTCATGAAGTACAATATGTCACGAGAAAACAATGTCAGAATCACCAGGATCCATTGAAGCGTTCCAGAATTATAACCTCATAAAGGGACAGTGGTCAGAATTGTAAAAATTGGCCCGGTCATTAACGTGCAAACCACCCTTGGGGGTAAAGGGGTTAACTAGTTAAATGCCGCCGTCAAATGCTGACAGCGGCATTTAACTGGCGCTTCCGGCCGTCGGGCCGGAAATGAGCGCATCGCCGACCCCGTCACATGATCGGGGGTCAGCAATGCATCTGCATAGTAACCATAGAGGTCCTTGAGATCTCTATGGTTATTGATGCCGGATTGCTATGAGCGCCACCCTGTGGTCGGCACTCATAATCATGCAGGAATTCAGCTACATGGAAGCGATCTGTGATCGCTCCCATGTAGCTGAACTGATCGAGTTGTGCCAGCTTCTAGTCTCCCATGGAGGCTATTGAAGCATGGCAAAAGTAAAAAAAAAAAAAAAAAGTTTTTGCCCCATTCAAAATAAAACAATAACAAAAAAATCAAACCTGCACATATTTGGTATCGCAGCGTTCAGAATCGCCCGATCTATCAATAAAAAAATAGGATTAACCTGATCGCTTAACAGCGTAGCGAGACAAAAAATTGAAATGCCAGAATTACGTTTTTTTTGGTTGCCGCGACAATGCATTAAAATGCAATAACGGATGATCAAAAGAACGTATCTGCACCAAAATGGTATCATAAAAAACGTCAGCTCGGCACGCAAAAAATAAGCCCTCACCTGACCCCAGATCACGAAAAATGGAGACACGACGGGTATTGGAAAATTGAACAATTTTTTTTATTTTTTTTAGGCAAAGTTGGAATTTTTTTTTGCCACTTAGACACCAAACACGTCTAGGTTACGTTTTATCTATGGACTCGTAATGACCTGGAGAATCAAAATGGCAGGTCCGTTTTAGCATTTAGTGAACCTAGCAAAAAAGCCAAAAAACTAGTGTGGGATTGCACTTTTTTTGCAATTTCACCGCACTTGGAATTTTTTTCCCATTTTCTAGTACACGACATGCTAAAACCAATGATGTCTTTCAAAAGTACAACTCGTCCCGCAAAAAACAAGCCCTCACATGGCCATAGTGATGGAAAAATAAAAAAAAGTTATGGTTCTGGGAAGGAGGGGAGCGAAAAACAAGAACGCAAAAATGGCATAGGGCAAGGTCGTGAAGGGGTTAAAGGAGCATTGATAGTCCTGTATGTAGCTGATCGGTGCTCGTACATGACCAGAAGTCTGATGGCCTTAAAGCGGCAACTAGGCTATGTTCACACATTGTGTATTTGCTGCGTTTTTTCCCCTGCTCTTTTGGCAGTAAAAAAGCAGCTTACAAAGAGTTTTGTTGTTTTTTTTTTTTTTTTTGCTGTGTTTTTGCACTTACCCATTGCTTTCTGTGGGTGAAAAAACGCTGCAAATATGCTGAAAGTGACATGCTAAATTAAGCCGTTTTCTAAATCGGTCAGGAAAATAAAATCAGTGTGTGCGTGAGATTTCTGAACTCTCATATACTTTGAAAGTACTTTAAAACGCAGCCTAAAATTTGCATTAAAAAAAAACCTCAGCAAAAAAAGCTTCAAAAACGCAACATGTGAACATAGCTTAAGGCCACGTGCACACCCTGCGGATTATCCGCAGTAATTCCGCAGTGCGGTTTACCTGCAGATTTTTCTGGACTGATTTTGGTAAATCCCCAGGTAAACCGCACTGCGGAATTACCGCGGATTTACCCTGTTTTGTTTGCAAATTTTGTGCAGATTCCACCTGTGGATTCCTATTGAGGAGCAGGTGTAAACTGCTGCGGAATCCGCACAAAGAATTGACATGCTGCGGAATAAGCAACGCTGCGTTTCCGCGTGTTTTTTTTTTTTTTCTGCAGCATGTGCACTGCGGATTTTGTTTTCCATAGGATTACATGGTGCTGTAAACTCAGGGAAAACAGCTGCGGGTCCACAGCGGCCAATCCACTGTGGACCCGCTGCAAAATCCTCAAAGTGTGCACATAGGCAGAACATGATTTCCTTAAGGCTATCTGTAAAGGTAAATAATGAGCGGAGGATGGCATCCAGGTTGGAGAAGGGGTATCGGCTGACGTAAGCCACAGCTTTGTGTATCGCTGTCTCGATGATGATAATAATAATGAGCTCAGATCCGCTTCATGGAACACGTTGGCCGCACTACACGTCTCACATCCTCTTACTACAGACATCTGTTTTGCCACTCCTGTGTGTTAACTCTTCACCTCGCTCTGTAATGTTTCACTACCCAAATGAAAATCTTCACATATCAATTCCTGTTATCAATCATCTGACTGGTCACCGCTAACATCTGGGACGGGTGGGTCTGGCTCACTGTGTGCCTTCAGGGCATGGCCTTGTTTGACTTTCACAGACTGGATCACATTCACACCCAGCGGGGCTGTAGGTGCGGGGACACCAGGGTGGAGGCTCTGATTTGGTAGCTTCTAATCTTTGGGCAAAGTGATTGTTTGCCCAGATATGATGAAAACCTGCAAGAATATTTGATTCCTCTTTAATCTTCACTTTTATACATGATGGCTTTAGAATCTCTGAATTCCATGTCCTCCATTGCCTGTATGGATCTGTACAAATCACCATGTTGGATGCCACGAGGTGCTCTCAAAATGGATTGAAAATAACTTTTAAAACCTATATCCACCAGTGAACACCATATTATAGCTTACTTATGGAATTATCTACACAAAAATGTAATTACTTTGAAAATACATTGAACTACCAAACATTCCTAGCATTTCCTGATTTCAGAGTTTACATAGTGCTTACTATAGTGTTCTCCATTCTGGGATCAGTTTCTTTACAACAGCTATTGCATACTCATCATAGGCAGCATCCATAGTAAAAAGTTTGTCACACAGTGTTAATAGCAGCGTTAACAGACTGTGTTACACCGCGTTATGCCGCGGTGTAACGCAGTCGGTTTAACGGACTGCTAAAACGCTATGTGGGTGGCGGGCGCTGACTTTGGGGGAGTATGGAGGGGGCACTGACTGCAGGGGAGTAGGGAGCGACCATTTCACGGCCGGACTGTGCCCGTCAGCGACTTTGGATTTCCGTGACAGACAGACGGAAGTGCCCCTTAGACGAATGAAAAAAAAAATATATATATATTCGTCTAAGGGGCACTTCCGTCTGTCATGGAAATTGCCGGCTTTTCATTTCTCCTTCCTAAACCCGACATATGAGACATGGTTTACATGCGTTAAACCATGTCATATCCCCATTTTTTTTCATATTACACACTACTAATGTTAGTAGTGTGTATGTGCAAAATTTGGGCACTCTAGCTATTACATTTAAGGGTTAAAATGCGGAAAAAATTGGCGTGGGCTCCTGCGCAATTTTCTCCGCCAGAGTAGTAAAGCCAGTGACTGAGGGCAGATATTAATATCCTGGAGAGGGTCCATGGTTATTGGTCCCCCCCCCTGGCTAAAAACATCTGCCCCCAGCCACCCCAGAAAAGACACATCTGGAAGATGCGCCTATTCTGGCACTTGGCCACTCTCTTCCCATTCCCGTGTAGCAGTGGGATATGGGGTAATGAAGGGTTAATGTCACCTTGCTATTGTAAGGTGACATTAAGCCAGATCAATAATGGAGAGGCGTCAATTCTGACACCTATCCATTATTAATCCAATTGTATGAAAGGGTTAAAAACACACACACATTGTTACAAAGTATTTTAATGACATAAACACACAGGTTGTTTTAATATTTTATTGCTCTCTCAATCCACCTGAAGACCCTCGTTCTGTAGCAAATTAAAAATAATAAACCAATAATATACATACCTTCCGATGATCTGTAACGTCCCACGATGTAGATCCATTTGAAGGGGTTAAAATATTTTACAGGCAGGAGCTCTGCTATAATGCAGCTGTGCTCATGCCTGTAAAACCCCGGGGAATGAAGGTAATGTAGGTCAATGACCTATAGTTACCTTCAGTCGCGGTGATGCGCCCTCTGCTGGTTGTCCTCATATGACGTCGAGGCTGGGAAAATATTCAGAAAAGTTCCCACGCTCGAGTCTATGTGCACACGTTGCAGATTTGACTGTGGAATTTTCTGTGCAGATTCTGCATTTCTTGGCAGAAAACACAGGTCAGAATCTGCGCCTTTTTTTTTGGTCTGTGCACATGTTGCAGATTTTTGTGCGGATTTCTTCCTTTTTTTACCCCTGCCGATTTCTATTATGGAATGGGTGCAGAAACGCAGCAGATCTGCAAAAAGAATTGACATGGCCCTTTTTTAATATGCTGAGTTTTCGGTGCAGATTTTTCTGCACCATTAGCACAGCAACTTTTTTTTTTTGCCATTGATTTACATTATACTGTAAATCACTTGCAGATCTGCAGCGTTTCTGTGCGTAAAAAAAAAGCTGCAGATCTGCAGGAAATCTGCAACGTGTGCACATACCCTTCAACTGTAAAGCGCTGTGGAATATGTTGGCGCTATATATTTATTATTATTATTATTATTATTATTAACTCAGGACCAGTAATGTATGTACACAGTGACTACACCAGCAGAATGAGTGCAGCTCTGGAGTATAATGCAGGATGTAACTCCGGATCAGTACAGGATCAGTAATGTAATGTATGTACATAGTGACTGCACCAACAGAATAGTGAGCGCAGCTCTGGAGTATAATACAGGATGTAACTCAGGATCAGTAATGTATGTGTATATACACAGTGAATGCTCCAGCAGAATAGTGAGTGCAGCTCTGGAGTATAAAACAGGATGTAACTCGGGACCAGTACAGGATCAGTAATGTATGTACACAGTGACTGCACCAGCAGAATAGTGAGTGCAGCTCTGGAGTGTAATACAAGAGGTAACTCGGGATGAGTACACGGTAATTAATTATTATCTATGTAAAAAATAACTCCACTCTGTATGTGGATTCCTTCTCTAGATAAAGTGTAAAATGCTAATCATTAACTTTATTGAATCAGCTTGGTTTACACACGAGTGCTGCTACATATTTATGGCAGTCGGCAGTGAATAATTACCAATTGTTGCTTACTGTTAACTTTTAATCGCTCCGTTACTTTTAGGGCAATGTATCATATACTGCTCTGTGGTGTGTTCTTCTGTAAAGAGCTTGATTAGCTTTAATAAATCTTGTTGCCATTGCATCATCGCTGTAGTTTTTGGGCAAGCGTGGACAGGCTGCGGTTTTGTCTCTTAGCAACCGCCTGGCTATCTTTTCCCTATGACAGAATACTGGCTGGCTTCCAAACAAGTGGTGGAAAAGTACTGTGGAGCTGTGGAGGAACCTTGGTTCATACAGGACAATGTTTGCTTTGCTGCAGCAACAGGAGCTGGAATGTGAGCGAGTGAAGCATTCTGCATGGGAAAAACTGCATGTGACTATTTCTTCAGACACTGAAACCTTATAGGGCACATTCGCGTGCAACAAGTTGATTCACTATTCAGCTCTTTTTCTGAAAATACCAATTTTAGTGTTTTTTTTTAATTTATTTATTTATTTATTTTATACACATACCTAATACATTGTGTTTTTAACTGAAGATCATGATGCTGAAATCCGTTCCTCCATTTTCCTAATGTTTGGTATGTAGATGACTACTCTGGCAAAGGTTCTCGCAGAGAACACAAACTCTTGGCCAGGCCGAGCCCTCATATAAACTGCTCAAAAAAAATAAAGGAACACTAAAATCCCACACTGTAGATATCACTGTATGAAATATTCCTGTTGTAAATCTTCATTACATAGCGGAATGTGTTGAGAACAATAAAACCTAAAAATTATCAATGTAAATCACAACTAATATCCCGCAGAGGTCTGGAGTTGGAATGATGCTCAAAATCAAAGTGGAAAATGAAGTTATAGGCTGATCCAACTTCAGTGGAAATGCCTCAAGACAAGGAAATGATGCTCAGTAGTGTGTGTGGCCTTCACGTGCCTGTATGACCTCCCTTCAATTCCTGGGTATGCTCCTGATGAGGCGGCGGATGGTCTCCTGAGGGATCTCCTCCCAGACCTGGACTAAAGCATCTGCCAACTTCTGGACAGTCTGTGGTGCAACGTGACATTGGTGGATGGTGCGAGACATGATGTAAAAGATGTGTTAAATCGGATTCAGGTCTGTGGAATAGGCGGGCCAGTCCATAGCTTCAATGCCTTCATCTTGCAGGAACTGCTGACACACTCCAGGCACACGAGGTTTGACGTTGTCCTGCATTAGGAGGAACCCAGTGTCAACCGCTCCAGCATATGGTCTGAGGATCTCATCTCAGGACCTAATGGCAGTCAAGCTAGCTCTGGCGAGCACACGAAGGGCTGTGCGGCCCTCCAAAGAAATGCCACCTCACACTATTACGAACCCACTGCCAAACCAGTCATGCTAAAGGATGCTGCAAGCAGCAGATCGCTCTCCACAGTGTCTTCAGACTCTGTCACGTCTGTCACGTGCTCAGTGTGAACCTGCTTTCATCTGTGAAGAGCACAGGGCGCCAGTGGCAAATTTGCCAATCCTGGTGTTCTGTGGCAAATGCCAAGCATCCTGCATGGTGTTGAGCTGTGAGCACAACCCCCATCTGTGGACATCGGGCACTCAGAAACTGACACTATAAGGATGGTCTAACCGTTTGTGCAGACACATGCACATTTGTGGCCTGCTGGAGGTCTTTTTGCAGGGCTCTGGCAGTGCTCCTCCTAGTTCTTGCACAAAGGCTGAGATAGCGGTCCAGCAACTGGGTTGTTGTCCTCCTACGGCCCCCTCCACATCTCCTGGTGTACTGGCCTGTCTCCTGGTAGCACCTCCAGCCTCTGGACACTACACTGACATACACAGCAAACCTTCTTGCCACAGCTTGCATTGATGTGCCATCCTGGATGAGCTGCACGAGAGTCCATCTCGTGCTACCATTAGTGAAAGCACAACAAACATTCAAAAGTGACCAAAACATCAGCCAGAAAGCATTGGTACTGAGATGTGGTCTGTGGTCCCCACCTGCAGAACCACTCCTTTATTGAGTGAGTCTTGATAATTGCCAATAATTTCCATCTGTTGTCTATTCCATTTGCACAACAGCATGTGAAATTGATTGTCAAACAGTGTTGGTTCCTAAGTGGACAGTATGATTTCACAGAAGTTTGATTTATTCAGAGTTGTATTCTATTGCTTAAGTGTTCCCTTACTAGTGGTAAGGCTAGTACATATGACATGAGACTGCTGGCAGTGGTATAGCTAGTACACATGGGCACAGTGTACCTCAAAGGTTTCCAGTCTTGTAATGAATACATGTACTGTTTTCTTATCTAGGGAGAAACTGTTTTGACTCTGTGGCGCGCAGGCGATAGCTGCCTTTTAATCTCTCTGCAGTAAACTTGGAACATATCCCCGAGTTATGTGATTGCTGCAGCCAGCGTATTTATACAGGGCTCTGGCTCATTATCAGTAATTACAGTAATAGAGGAGCACTGAGTCAGGGGGGTTATCGAGAGACCTTTACGTTATGCTACAGAGCTTCTGCCAATGGAAACTGACCTCTCGGCCATAATAATCCTAATAAAATCCAATAATTTGGCCTTGAATATATTGAGTTAGTGACCTCTTTTACATAGGATAATGTACAGCCACTGTAATTTCTAGAAGTGTGAGGCCAATACTGGCATTTGAGGGAGCTCCTGACTTCTTTTGATTGTAAGTAAAGGTGTTTGAGGATTCAGCCCATGGAGCTGCAATGAGATCCTTGGAGAAGGGGCACTGCAGGGTTTAGATCCACCCATACTTGGTGGCGAGAACCTGTGAAGGGCTTCCTCTACATGAAACATGTTATATCATAAAAGATCAGGAATTTGATTCACAATAAAAAGAACTAAGGAAAGTGACTTTTTATGGAAAAATTAAATCTAATGTTTAACACCATGTTCGTCAGACCCTGAATATATAGCGGCTTACCGTTTATGGCTTCCATGTAACACAAACAGGACATGGTGAGGGAGTTTCCTGTGGGCTGTGAATTTCCGGGCGCTTTGTAAGTTGAAGAGTTCAGTTGAATATAGTTTAGGTAAAAACTCCTAAAGTTCTAGGAGCTGCAAGTCTTGGAATGAAAGTTTAGCAAGGTTCTCAGAAAGTAGTTATAGTTTGGGACATGTGGCTTGTGCTCTCAATCTTATCAGCTACTCTGAACCAGAAGTCTTGAATGTCTCATAAGAAAATTACTTATTGTTTAAATCAAGGTTTTGTGCCACATGAGGATTTCTAGAAACGACAATTAGTTAGAGCCCAACAAAGCCTCAGGGGCCACTGTGAAACCTGTAATATTTTTTATTTTTTTTTAAATTCGGAGAGTGATATTGAAAAAAAATTACAAAAACGATATATACTACAAAACTAATTTTCTTATAATGGCTTCCCATACACATTAGATTAAGGTTGCTCAAACCGACAGATATCAGTCCTCAGTTAACTGAGGCCTCCCAACAGATGTTGGGGAAGAGAAGGTTTTAAATGGATGACCCTTTGGTTCTAAGGGAGATAAGCCACTGCCAGAGGAGTTGGGCAGCAGCTCATTAGCAGAGAACACATTAGCACTGGGTCGTGCCAAGCTCTCCTGTGTATGCCATGAATATCAGGTCAGTAGGAGTCTAACACCCGACATCTCCACTGATTAGCAGCCAGATGCCAACATTGGTATGGAACTACGGAGTGCGTAAACCGGCAATACTCAACAATACAACAACTCTATTGTTCCTTTTTTCTATGACACCAACAGAAGTGCTTTTTATTTCGCTCATAAAACCTCAGTCACAAAGTTCATGCCAGGCAGAAACCTTTTTCCATTTTAATTCTGGTTTCAAGTCCAACTTGTTCCATTTGTGGTCCATGAAGTCATATTCCAAAATATAAGTGTAGGGGTTGATCTCCGTGTTCCTTACGTAGCTTATTGTTTCTTTCTTACAGAAACCCAAACCACCAACCACTAAAATGGCAAACAAAGGACCTTCATACGGACTGAGCAGGGAAGTACAGATGAAGATTGATCAGAAGTACGACCCAGAATTGGAGAACATCTTGGTGCAATGGATAACCAGCCAGTGCCCTGCAGAATGTGGGCGCCCGGAAGAAGAGGGAAAGTCTGGTTTTCAGAAGTGGCTGAAGGATGGCACTGTGAGTACAAGGGTTCTTGTTGGTGCAATTGCCCCAATTGTTTAATATGAATTCTTCATAGATGTAACTCAGGCTTAAACTCCTGTAAAGATTTTAATATTTTCTTCCAGAACTGTCTGATAAGGAGTAGTGTGTATGTGTGTATATTATATTATATTTTTTTTTTCTCATTACTTTAGGTACTTTCCCACCTGATTAATTCCCTTGCCCCGGGTTCAGTCGCCAAAATCCAAACATCCGCAATGGCCTTCAAACAGATGGAACAAGTGTCTCAGTTCCTGAAGGCCTGTGAGCGATATGGCATTGCAGCTACTGACTTGTTCCAGACAGTTGACCTATGGGAAGGTATGGAGGCCAAATGTCACCCCAATACTTTACACCATCATATCTTATGTAATTTTGTACTTAATGAGTAGCCTATTGATGTACATCTTTGAACTGCTTGCACCCTAAGCTTTATGCTAAAAAGACTCAACCGATTTGCTGACATGGCAGAAAATAACGGCAAGATCAGCGTATTTTTAAAATAACTTGAAATAATGCTTTGCTTCTCTTTTTACCATAGGCAAGGATATGGCCAGCGTACAGCGGACCCTGATGAATTTGGGTGGTGTGGCGGTTACAAAGAGCGACGGCCAATTCCGTGGAGACCCCAACTGGTTCCCTAAGTGAGTACTTTTAGCCAAAGTCAAGCAGAGTTTACATTTTTGCACACTAGTTCATAGATGGGAACGTGGCTTAGTGGTGGCCATACTTCAGGTTCAATCACAGGCATGCATTACTTTGTATTGATTCATCAAGAAAAAGCAGTTTCCAATCTATTTTACGACAAGATGATCTTTACTGGGAAAACAAGACTAGAAAAGGACCACAATTTTGCTCTATACACAAGGCATAATTTGCAGAAGATTTCAATGGTGCTCTTGATATTACACTTAATTTAATGCCCCCCTTCTTCACAATAAAGTCCATCTGATGTGTATGTGATCCTGCAGACTCTCCTCTGAACTCCAAACACTTCTTTCCTTCAGCTACAAAGGACACTGCCAGGGACGGACTGGCCCACTGGGTAACCGTAGGATTCTCCGGTGGGCCCAGACACTTGCACCTGCTGGTATACAATGATGAGGAGATGGAGAGGGCAATAATGGGAGTGGTGGGGGAAAAAACAATTATATAGGTGGTGGCGGAGGAGGCAATGATGGAGGTGGTGGAATGGGCAATGATGGGGTATTGAGGGAGAAAGCAATGATGAAGGTGGTGGAAAGGGCTGCATTATACCCTATGAGGGGGTGCTGTATTATACCCTATGAGGGGGGCTGCGTTATATTTTGAGGAGGCTACCTTATATTCTGTGAGGGGGCTACCCCAACCCCTGCTACATAATTAAGATGTGTACTACCTTATATTATACCCTGATATTAGCATGTATTACCACACAATTGGTGGTATTGTATTTATTTCTATGTAGCTATATAGTGGGCACCAAGAATGATTTTCTGTGGTGGGCCCAAGGTGCTCCAGTCCAACGCTGGACACTGCTAGAGACATAAAGCAACTGCTCGCTCCACACTCCCCATAGAGAACACACAAAGACTTGGCTGAGTTGAGCTTTCATGTTTATGGGGGGAATCAGGAAAAAAGTTGTTGGCTGAGATGAACCACAAGTATTGGGATGTCAGGAGTGATGGCTGTTGGCTACGTTATCATGGGTATGAGGTAGTAGGTAAAGATAGCTGTTGGCTAAGTGGCTTGCTCATACGATAAGTTAGTTGGGAAAAACAGCTGTAGGCTGAATGTTCATGTGCATGGTGGAGTAAAAAGACCGCTGTCAGCCTAAACGAGCAATTCGCCAACAGCTATCTAAGGTCTATAGACACCATAATAAATAAATGTATTCACAAGCATGCTCAGCATTTCTAAGTAAATCCGGGGACATTATTTTCTCATACAGAAGGACTAACACTTTTTTCCCTGTTTAATAAATTCTTTACAATTTTTTTTAGGAAATCCATGGAAAACAAACGTGAATTTTCCAAAGACAAATTAAAAGAAGGGCAGAGCGTCATTGGTCTACAGATGGGCACCAACAAAGGAGCCTCCCAGTCTGGAATGACTGGCTATGGTATGCCAAGGCAAATCCTCTGACCGAACAAATCCTGGAAACACCTGAACAGATTACCAAGCAGCTCATCCACTCATCTCTTCGGTCTTCTCTTTCTCTCTTTTTTTTGGGGGATATTATCCTCTAGTCCTTAACATCAAACTCCAAACATGGTCCCATATCGCTCCCACCCATTTTTATGGAAAGTTGATAAGTATTTAATTTTTGATTGTCTAGGAATTAAAACGTTTTTAGTGTCTTCTTTGAGGGTGCACAGCCATGCCTTAACATTCCACACCGTCTGCTACAATGTTCTTTGTATATTCGTGACCAAAGTTAAAGTGGATTGTTTATTTCTAATCTTGGTTCTTTTAATCTTATGGTTTGTTGAGATCTTCTGTAGAGTACAGTAACCTTCACCAAGCTTCATTGTGATTGAACCAATAATGCAAAAGGGAATGCAACTTTTAAGCTGTTCTTAGTAGTCTATTCCCAGTGACTGGGGTGGAACCTGAGTTTTTTGCGGCTCTTCTCCCAGCATCCAATACTGTTATATATATTTCTGATCCAATTAAAGACCAATCTATGTTTATAAACGTGCGGCTTCTTGGTCCATATATGTAGGTGTCTAACTATATATTTCTTCTTGAAGGTAATCTTCACAATTTGATTATCCATTTTACTGCTGGTGGAGTCACTGCATTCATGCATTATTTATCCTGTACTGATCCTGAGTTACATCCTGCATTATACCCCAGAGCTGCACTCGCTATTCTGCTGATGCAGTCACTGTGTACATATATTACATTACTGATACTGAGATACATCCTGTATTATACTCCAGAGCTGTAATCACTATTCTGCTGGTGCAATCACTGTGTACATACATCACTGATCCTGTTCTGATCCTGAGTTACATCCTGTATTATACTCCAGAGCTGCACTCGCTATTCTGCTGATGCAATCACTGTGTACATACATTACATTACTGATCCTGTACTGATCCTGAGTTACATCCTGCATTATACCCCAGAGCTGTACTCGCTATTCTGCTGGTGCAGTCACTGTGTACATACATTACATTACTGATCCTATACTGATCCTGAGTTACATCCTGTATTATACCCCAGAGCTGCACTCACTATTCTGCTGGTGCAGTCACTGTGTACATACATTACATTACTGATCCTGAGTTACATCCTGTATTATACCCCAGAGCTGTACTCGCTATTCTGCTGGTGCAGTCACTGTGTACATACATTACATTACTGATCCTATACTGATCCTGAGTTACATCCTGTATTATACCCCAGAGCTGCACTCACTATTCTGCTGGTGCAGTCACTGTGTACATACATTACATTACTGATCCTGAGTTACATCCTGCATTATACCCCAGAGCTGTACTCGCTATTCTGCTGGTGCAGTCACTGTGTACATACATTACATTACTGATCCTGAGTTACATCCTGTATTATACTCCAGAGCTCCACTCACTATTCTGCTGGTGCAGTCACTGTGCACATACATTACATTACTGATCCTATACTGATCCTGAGTTACATCCTGTATTATACCCCAGAGCTGCACTCACTATTCTGCTGGTACAGTCACTGTGCACATACATTACATTACTGATCCTGTACTGATCCTGAGTTACATCCTGCATTATACCCCAGAGCTGTACTCGCTATTCTGCTGGTGCAGTCACTGTGTACAAACATTACATTACTGATCCTATACTGATCCTGAGTTACATCCTGCATTATACCCCAGAGCTGTACTCGCTATTCTGCTGGTGCAGTCACTGTGTACATACATTACATTACTGATCCTGAGTTACATCCTGCATTATACCCCAGAGCTGCACTCACTATTGTGCTGGTGCAGTCACTGTGTACATACATTACATTACTGATCCTGTACTGATCCTGAGTTATATCCTGTATTATACTCCAGAGCTGCACTCCCTATTCTGCTGGTGCAGTCACTGTGTACATACATTACATTACTGATCCTGTACTGATCCTGAGTTACATCCTGTATTATACTCCAGAGCTGCACTCGCTATTCTGCTGATGCAATCACTGTGTACATACATTACATTACTGATCCTGTACTGATCCTGAGTTACATCCTGTATTATACTCCAGAGCTACACTCATTATTCTACTGGCGAAGTTGCTATGTACATGCATTACATTACTTATCCTGTACTGATCCTAAGCTGCTGTTTCAATTATATGCCAGAGCTGCATTCACAATGCTACACTTTCTCTGTATTACCTGTTCATTCAGTGTCTGAAAGTGGATTTGCAATATCAATGTTTTGTTTCCGAGTATATTTGATTCCAGTCCCTAAATGTGAATTTCTGAGCACATGGATCAGATAAAGTAGGGAATGATGGGGATCTTACATGTAACATCTGTTAATTAAAGAGGTAGAGAAACATGTATAGTAATCTTTCAACTGAAATGTAAACCTTCACAAACTATGTGGGGTGGTGTTATTCCCAGTTTTAAGACCCCCACCAGTGTGACCATGTTCAATAGTTTCATACAGCTGAGAGAGCAGTAGGTATTGTGAAACAGTCCCAGCTTTTGCTTTATAGTTGGAGCGCTCCAATATAAACATATCCATCATATGGAGCCTCGGCCATTGGGAACGGTAAACATTACATATAATGTTATATGACTGCGTATTCCAAAATGGGACCTCCGAGCTACCAGGCCTCTCTTACCACATTGATCCTTATACCCCCCTGCCAGGACCAATTAATGCCCCCTTAAATAAAACACAACAATTAATTTCTTTTGGATAATTTTGGCCACAGCGGCCATTTTATTAAATAACCAACATAACAACCATTTATACATTTGTATAAAAGACTTGAGGGGAGGGTTCTTGGAGCTAATAAATCTGGCACCTAATAGGCAAAGCCCAAAACCAACATGGAAAAAACCCCTTCTTTACCCTCAGCCGTAACCACCAGCTCGAGGGCACCATGTAACCCGTTTACCGGGCAAACCAACCCCAAAGCTCCCGAGGTCAAATCCCCGTCCAGAGCCAGTAAACCAGCCAGATCAGCCCCATGAAACCAACTCCAAGAACCCCGCCCCCCGCCAACCACGAGCATCACTGACCACCTCAGGCTCGCGAGTGCCCCACCACCGCCATGGCCCTCTCCACCCCTTCTTGTATTGGCAACATCCAGAAATCCAAACCGATATCGTTCAAATGAACGCCATCACTCCTCCAGTAATTTCCCACACCAGCTTCCAACTCAAAATGGCGAACCGCCATCCCCCCATTACGAGAAACAAAACTCGCCACAGCCCTGTTTAGCTTCACCCGGGCCCTATTGATACCCCTCATAGAGCGTGCTGCCCTCCATGTTTTCCTGGGCACAATGTCGGACCACACCGTAACCATCCCTGGAAAGGATACCCACAATCGCAAAAGATCATACCGTATATCTCGAATTAGTTCTCTCACCGGCTTAGACCCCAAATCATTACCACCCAAATGTACAACAACAATATCCGGAGAACGATCCAAACTAACCGATCGGGAAAATTCGGTCAAAAACCCGCGCCACGACATGCCCCGAAAACCCAACCAACGGACCACCACCGCCTCCCTCTGAAATCCCAATTGCCTACCATCGTGCCTAACATCGGTACGAATCGCCCCCAATGCACGAAAGAATGTCCGAAAATCCACGCCAGAAGTGGGGTCCATCCTGCAAAATACAATAATGATTAATACCCCCACTAAACAAATAACAAATTAATTACGCACATAAGATAAATAACGATTCGACGACCACCTACCAATACGCCGAATAACCTCCGGACCCAGCCCTAAACCAGCAGCCTCAGATGCTGCCCCAATTCGAAAGGAATGTGTCCCAAATAACGACGGATCCAGGCCCAAACTTGTCAACGCTTGTCTCAGAACTGCCTCAATCTGAAACCGTGATAAAAATTCGCCCTGACGGTGCCGCAAAAGTGGGCCCGACCTATCCGGATCCAAACCCCAATAATCTTCCAAACACCTATGAGGGCACATCACCCCCCCCCCCAATCACTTTTCCTAAAACCACGCGCCTTCCTTTCCCCAACTGATCAGTCTTCGACCGCCGAATCCAAAAAGCAACCCCACCTGACCAAAATTCAGTATCCTCCGCCAACAAACCCCCAGCTGTGAACCTGCTAGGGGAAACCAACTCCCCTATTCTCAAAGCCCCGATAAAAGCTAGTGAAAAAGCCAGTCGAAACAGAACAGCCTCGTAAACAGAACTACAGACCTCCCCCAAAGCTACCTCCAAACGCTCCAACATCCCGAAAGATATGGGCCGCTGAGTATCGCACGTTGAAAAACCCCTTCTAAAACCTTTTAATGCCTGCCGAATCAGAAAATTCTTAGTAACATCAACGGAACCCTGAAGCTTAAAACCAAAAGCAACACCAGCTATAAATTTATTCAATTTTGATACGGACCAACCCCATTCCTCCGCCGAACCAATTAAAAGCAACAATGCCATCTCCCTATCACCATCCGATTCGACTGAACCTAACTGTTCCAACCACCCTTCCCACAAATGCCATGACGCCTCATAACCTGACCACGTCCTTCCCGACACTGACGACTGTATCAGCCGACCTCCTCGTCCGCAACAATCTGCCACAAATGAAAAGGGCATGTCGTTCCTGCATCTTCTGCTTCTGGAGCCAACTCCCGGAAACGCTCCCACTGCAAACGAGACAGAGCATCGGCTATAGAGTTTTGCACGCCGGGAACATGTACAGCTGAAATCCATGCATTCAACTCCAAGCACCGCAAAACTAACTCCCGAACTAATTTGATTACCGGAGGGGATGAAGAAGACAGACTATTGATCACCGACACCACACTCGAATTGTCGCAATGAAAACGTATCCGCCTATCCTGAAACATACTGCCCCAAATGAACACCGAAACCACAATTGGAAACAGCTCCAACAACGCCAAATTTTTTGTAAACCCCGCTTCACGCCACCAATCCGGCCATCCCCCAACGCTCCACTTTCCAGCACAATAAGCCCCGTATCCAACACTACCAGCCGCATCCGTAAAAATTTCGCAATCAAAATCGTTCAAATCCTCCTGTTGGATCAGGGACCTGCCATTATAGTTGTCCAAAAAACGCATCCAAACCACCAAATCCTCTCTGTGCTTCTTTTTTCAAGCGTACAAAATGATGCGCAGACCGCACTCCGGCCGTAGCTCTCGATAATCTCCTACAAAATATCCTGCCCATCGGCATAATCCGGCACGCAAAGTTTAACCGCCCCAACAGTGACTGAAGCTCTTTCAACGTAACCTTGCGCAGCTTCTCACATCTCATTACCTCTTGCCTTAAGGCCACCAACTTCTCCTCAGGCAAGCGACACTCCATCTTCTCCGAATCTATGAGAATTCCTAAAAAACTCAACACCGTGACAGGTCCCTCCGTTTTATCACGCGCTAAGGGCACCCCAAACTGACCTGCTACCCACTCCATCGTAGCCAACAAATTGCCACACAACAAAGAGTCCGGGGGGCCAACAAACAAAAAATCGTCTAAGTAATGAATAACCGACGGAACCTGAGAAACATCCCGAACGACCCACTCCAGAAAAGTACTAAAGGCTTCAAACAGCGAGCAGGAAATTGAACAACCCATCGGCAAACGCCTATCCAAGTAGAACCCCCCATTCCAAAAACATCCCAACAGCGGGATACTATCGGGGTGAACCGGAAGCAGACGAAAAGCCGATTCAACATCTGTCTTAGCCATTAACGCGCCTGTGCCATACCTACGCACCCATTGCACGGCCGTATCAAAAGAGGTATAAACCACAGAGCAGAGATCATCCGCTATCCCGTCATTAACTGACTGGCCCTTCGGATACGACAGATGCTGAATAAGGCGAAACTTGTTGGGCTCTTTTTTAGGGACCACCCCAAGCGGCGAAACAACCACCCCCTCTACAGGTAAATCACTAAACTGCCCCGCCATGCGCCCCAGCTCAACCTCCTTTGCCAATTTTGCCGTAACCACATCCGGCTGCAAGTTAGCCGATCTCAGGTTCTTTTTAGAAAAGGGGATAGCTTGAGCCGGATGAGGAATTCTAAACCTCTCAGAAAACCCATCACACAGCAACCTAGCCTTTTCCCTATCCGGATACCTACTTAGATAAGGGGCCATCCTTAGAACCTTCACCGGTGTCACCCCCATGACCGCCTCCCACTCCTGGTTTACCCCTCGCTTTCTTAAAACACTTGGCCGCTCCATGTGAGGCCCCTCCGCAGTGGGAACAGACATGCTTGAACTTGCATGTGCTACCATATTTGCATTGGCCGTCATTGAACTGCCAACACGTCCCTGTTTTGTCCTTAACCCCTTGTGACCCCTGTCCTCCACTTCCTTGTCCCGACTGCTGACCGCTACTCCCTCCACCCCCATGAAAGGGCTGCCCAAACCTCGTCGGAGCCATTACCTTCAACCACAAACCTATATCTTTTTGTTCCCACTTTATCTCGGGTCTAATCGCCTTCCTTTGCCGAAACTGCTCGTCGTAGCGTAACCACGCCTGGCCCCCATACGCCCTGTATGCTTCTCCTATCGCATTGACATAGCAGAACAAACCTGTACAGTTCTCCGGAAACTTTTCACCTATAACTCCAGCCAAAATAAAAAACGCCTGTTGCCAATTCGCAAACGTCTGCGGTATCAATCGCCAACGCCTCTTCTCCTCCTCCTCCTTTTTGCTATCCTCTTTCTTACCCTTATCCAAATTAAACTTCTCCAAGGGCAACCGGGAAAAAATCTCTACATATTCGTCCTTCCATATTTTTTTCTTAACCTCTTTCTTTAAATGAGCCCCCAACGGCCCCTCAAAACACACGTAAACCTCCCCCTTAGCTCTATCATCCAACTTGATTCTATCCCCTTTTTCCTTATCCGTCTGTACCGACACCGACACCCCCGCCGATGACGCCTGTTCCCCACCACTCGCCCTATCGGATCCGACTCCCCCTCCCGAACCCGTACCAGAAACCGGCAACCAAGCCCCTAACGGAGACGACCGCCCACTACCCCGGCCCTCCCCATCCAACCTCCTCAAAATCTGGGACATACCCGCCAAAAGCTCTCTAACCCCCGGGACCCTCGCGGTGCTGGGCCCACCACTCCCTGCCAAATCGACCCCACCATACCAACTATCCCCAACCCGAGCACCACTATCCCACCCCGCAACAGAATCATTCTCATACTCACCAAGCTGCGCGGGTGCTGTGTCCCCGCCAGCCGTGCGATCACCGAACTCCCGCGGGTCGCTCCTGGAACCGGAATCCTCCGCGCCGCTGTGTTGCTCCAGGCCCGCGCCCCTGGCCTCCACGTCACCAGGGGGGACCGGAGCAGGTGAGCTGGAACTTTCCCTGGACCTGCTGGGTGACCTGGACCTGGCCGCCGCCAGCCCGACTCCAGACCTGTCTTCTTGCCGGGCTCTCCCACGAGCCCCGGCAGCAGCCGACATTCTTCCACGCCGTGCTGGGCCAGGCTGCGGGGTTGAGGTGCGCCTGCCCGTCGCTCTGCCTCTTGCCGCGCCGCCTCTGCCAGGCACCCGGGGTGATCCAAACCCCGAGGTACCCGCCACCACTCCGCTGCTGCTCGCTTGTCCCACCGCTCCCTGCGTCCTGCTCCTCGTCGCCGGTGATGTCGCCGGCGCCGCAAACACCGCCGCTGCCCGCCGGGTACCGCTCCTGCTGGGCGCCGCCATATTGGCGCCGCGAACCGGAAGTCCTCCGGGCACTTCCGGTGCGGCCTGCTCTCCTCGCTGGGCCTGCGCCGCCGCTGCTCCCGGCCGCCGTCCAGCGCCCGCAACGCCGGCCGGTGGATTCCTGCCGGAGGACGGGCCGGGGGGGGTAGGTGATCGCCGGCCCGCACGCTCCGCAGGGTCCCGGGAGGGGCTCCGTGGCCGGCGGTTGCCGCGCCCTCCGATCTCCGGCGACAGTCTCTCTGGGGGACGGGTCCTCCTGGATCTGGTCCCCTGGGCTCCCGGGCTGCCCAGCAACGACGCCAGCTGGTCCTCCAGCCAGCCTCCCCGCCGCGATCTCGCCATCTCCCGCAGCTGTCCCAGGATCACGTCTACGGAGGCCATCCTGCACTTCTTCTCCGGTCAGCTGTCACGTCTTCTCAGGTAAGATGCTCTAACAGTAATGGCCCCTTTCCCGCACTTTCCACGACCCGCCCCCACCCCCACTAGGCCACCCCTCTACTCCTCCCCATCCCCTGAACCAATCCCTTTTCCCTGCCTTAGTATTTAAAAATTGCTCCCCTGCGTTCCCTTGGCAACGCAGTCATGGGGGGCTTTCTTTAACTCCGTTCCTCCAGCCCCCCCTCTTGAGCTATAGTGCTACATCAGGGACGGAGTTTTATCTGAAAGCTTCTGACACATAGAAACATTAAAATTAGAGTCAAAAGACCCAATGGGATACAATGCAAGTACTTACGGGGTGGAAGACGCCTTATTTGGCTCTTGGTGTAACTTCCATCTATGTCTACAGATCTGAACAAACACTGACACTTCTGCATTAAAGGGAATCAGTCACCACATTCGACCTACCTAAACTATTAATATAGACTGCGGAGGCGAGTCAAACCTGTCTGTCGGTACGTCAGATGCCTTGTTGTGGATAAATCATCTTTTATCACTTTATATAAGTGACCTCTTCCAGGCTCTGGTGAGGACTCTGCCTGGTAGATGACTCTGCCTCCAGAGCTTATGATAAATGAAGGGGAGTTTCCATTGAGACAAGAAACTAACACAGAACAGGAGAAATGATCCTTGTCTTTTTGCAAAAACATTTTTGCTTCTCACAGCTCTGCTGTATTGTAACAATATTGTAGCCCTGTCTGCCTGTGAGATGGAAGCTGCAGATGTGTCGGTATAATCAAATACAGAGTGAGTTCAGGAGAGCAGGGAGCGGCCATCACTCTGGTAACTGCCCCCGTTATGTAAAATAAGCTCTGGAGGCAGAGTTGTCTTCCAGGCACCATCCTTCCCAGATACTGAAAGAAGTCATTTATATAAAGTAATAAAAGATGATTTATCCACAACTGGGCATCTGATGTCATACTGGTAGGACGTTTTTCAGAAGTCTATAACCTGTATGCCTCAAATCCCTTTAAATCCTAAGGCAGCAATGAACCAATAACCAGGATTATGGGATGCCTATCCTGTTTTAGGCATATCCAAGTGATATTACATGACCGATGACCGATATTACATGACCGATTTCACACTAGCGTCGTGCACTGCACGTCGCAATGCGTCGTTTAGGCGAAAACGCATCCTGCAAAATTGCTTGCAGGATGTTTTTTTTTTCCTCCATTGACTAACATTAGCGACGCAATGCGACGCTTTACCACACGTCGCAACCGTCGTGCGACTGTTACGTCGTGTTGTGGCGGACCATCGGCAGCAAAAAAACTTTAAATGTAATGATTTTTGCTGCGTTGTGTCCGCCATTTCTGACCGCGCATGCGCGGCCGGAACTCCGCCCCCACCTCCCCGCAACTCACAATGGGGCAGCGGATGCGCTGGAAAAATGTATCCGCTGCCCCCGTTGTACGGCGCTTGCACAGTATGCGACGGGCTGACGCTAGTGTGAAAGCAGCCTAAGGTGACCATGCCTCACCAATACATTCTTTGTTTTATGGGAATAAAAATTATTTCCATAAAGTTCTGCAGCTTTCTAATACTAACGCTACTTGCTGCCAATGAGGGAAAAAGTGAATTTACATTCAGTGAACCCACCATGATACATCTATCATCTTGGATGCACCTTTTTCCACCCTAAATAATGTTACAAAAACATGGGAAGATACACAAAAAAGCCGTGTTCGTTAGGTCTGTGTCTGACATTCACGGTCCAGGTTTGTGAGTCTCATGGCCAGGCACACAGGAGGCTTGCTGAATTTGAGGAGTCCGTTGCACACCCTGGTCTCCGTTATCGGCAATAACAGTCATGTGCTGCCCTGATTGATAAGCGAGATGGAAGACTGGCCACACACAAACCATAAGAAACAATCAGTAGCTGCCGATGGACAAGGGCAGCCATGTAGAGAAGTGGATGACCCCTTCTTACAATAGTACTTTATATATGGTGAGCAGTATTATCCAAGTAATCAGGCTGCTCTTTTGTTAGCTGCTTCTCCTTACAGTCGGGGAAAAAAAAAAGAAAAAAGATTCCCTGGACTCTGTTGTGTACGTCCAGAACATGGGCATACTGAGTTGAAGGACGAGGGTCCTTTTTAAAGGGGACCTGTCCTAAGGATTTTATGCAGGCTCTTTGAGGCTGATTAAGGCTACGTTCACATTTGCGTCTTTGGATGCAGCGTCGCGGACACGACACACGAAAGACGCATGTAAAACGCAGGCTTTTTTGACGCATGCGTTCAGCCTTTTTTTATATATATATGGTCTTTTCAGTGTCTAGACACCGTCTATACAAGAACGCATGCATCATACAACGCACAACAACGCAAGTACTTGCGTCTTCTGCGTTGCCAATACACTTCAATGGGGTTTTTGACGCATCGACAACGCAAGTGCCACGCATGCGTTTTTTTAAAAAAATTTTGGACGCAGAAAAAATGCAACATGTTGCGTTTGCCGCGCCCTGGCAGGTGCGTCGAAACGACGCATGCGTCGCGAAACGCACCAAAATGCATGACAACGCATGCCCATGCGTCCCCAATGTTAAAGATAGGGATGCATGAGTTGTTTTGCGGCGACGACGCTGCGTCCAAAGACGCGAATGTGAACGTACCCTAAATACACACCTTCATTTTTAGAAATCTACGATATTTTGGCGTTTCACAGCTATGCAGTTTTGAAATCTTAGGCAAATGAGATGCAAGTGCATCAGGTTGGGATATTGCACTTGCAGTTCTTTTGCCCTCCCTCACTACTCTCTGCCTACCCACTGCCTCCTGTGTCAACCTGACAGGTCTCACTTCTTTCTCTCCACCTGCCTCCTCTGACTAAGATCTGTCACAAGTGTCATTAGTGCCTGAATCGGCACATGCACAGATCAATTTGTTGGGTCTATCGACATCATGAGAATGTTACAGCACATGCGCCACCCCTGGCACTGACGGCGCTTGTGACAGATCACCGTCAGGTCCATGAAACAAGAGTGACCTGTCAGTCAAACTCTGAGACAGGTGGTGGGCACAGAATAGTGGGAAAAGATTGGAGAGCTGCATGAAACACTGGATATCTGAGAAACGACAAAGTGGATTTCTTAAAATCAACTTCTGTGCCTGTACATTTGTGTAATTAGTTTGATGTCTAACACTATCAGGACAGGTTCCCTTTCACCCCTTAGTGGCAAAGCTAATTTTGACCTTAATGACCAGGCCAAGTTTTTTTAAAATGTGACCAGTGTCACTTTGAGGTAACAACTCTGGAATGCTTCAATGTATCCCCGGAATTCTGTTTTTTTCATAACATATTGTACTTCACGTTGTCGGTAAGTTTTGGTCAACATGATTTGTGAATATTTATGAAAATGTTGAAAATTTGTCAAAAGTCAAAATTTTTGCAATTTTCAAACTTTATATTTTTATGTTCCTAAATCAGATAGTTATACCACACAAAACCGTTAATAAATAACATTTTCCACATGTCTAATTTAGGTCCGCATCATTTTTTAAACATATATATATATATATTTTTTATAGGAAGTTTAGAAGTGTACAAAGTTGATCAGTAATTTCTCATTTTTTACAAAAAAATTTACAAAACCATTTCGTAGGCACCACATCACACTTGAAGTGACTTTGGGGAGTATATGACCCAAAATACCAAAAAGTGACACCATTCTTAGAACTGCACCCCTCAAAGTTCCCAAAACCACATTCGAGAAGTATATTAACCCTTTAAGTGCTTCACAGTAATAAAAGCAATGTGGAAGTAAAAAATGAACATTTTACTGTTTTTCATGAAATTTTTACTTTAGTCCCAATTTTTTTATTTTCACAAGGGTAACAGGAGAAAATAAACCCCAAAATTTGTTGTGCAATTTTTCCTGAGTACGCCAATACCCCATTTGGGGGAAAAAACTAGTGTTTGGGGAACGGCACGGCTCAGAAGGGAAGGAGCACTTTTTGAATGCAAAAATAGCTGGAATCGAGAGTGGATGCCATGTCAGGTTTGAAGAGCCCCTGATGTGCCTAAACAGTGGGACCCACCCACAACTGACCCCATTTTAGAAACTAGACTCATCAAAGAATAATAAGATGTGTGGTGAGCACCTTGAACCCCTAGGTGCCTCACAAAAGTTTATAACATTGAGCCGTGAAAATAAAAATCAAATTTTCCCACAAAAATGTTTTTAGCCCCAAATGTTGTATTTTTACAAAGGTAACAGGAGAAAATGGACCATACAGTTTGTTGTGCAATTTCTCTGGAGCATGCCAATACAGTAACTCATGTGTGGGGGGGGGAAACTACTTGAAAGGGAAGGAGCACAAAAATAGCTGGAATCAAGAGAGTTGACACCATGTCACGTTTGGAGAGCCCCTGATGTGCCTAAACAGTGGAAACGCCCAACAATTGACCCAAGTTTGGACACTAGACCCCTCAAGGAATGCATCTAGACGTGTGGTGAGAAACTTGAACCCACAGGTACGTCACACATGTTTATAATGTTGAACTGTGAAAATGAAAAAAATAATTTTTCTCCTCGCCACGACAGCACCCACTTGAGAGAGGGGATCCGCCCCTTAGGAACAGGAAACCCTATGGAGAGAATAAAAGGGGCGGTCCCCCTCGCTCCCACAGTTGGTTTCCTGTTCCTAAGGGAACCCATGGAAGAGGATACCTTGCCTGGATGCCGCCTGTGCGGTTTACCTGTGAGGACGACAGGGGCTCCAGTGCTGGAAGCAGCGTCGGGGGTCCTGGTGTCAGTTTCCCCCCTCCGCTGGCAGGCTCCGTGAGGCCAGGGCAGGAGGTCGCTTGGATCATGGGCAGGAGGACGCATCAGCGGGCCTGCGGCAGGTAATTATGCCCCGGAGCGCGGCACCGCTGCTGGCGGTATGCGCGGGTGTGTAGCTGCCATTTCGCTCCCCTGGAGGCAATGTGGAAGCGTCCAGAGTGAGAGCAGAGGAGAGATGATGCCGGGCAGTGCGCACGAGATCCAAGATGGCCGTGACCCGGAAGTGGTGAGGACTTCCGGGTTCAACAGGAAGAAGATGGCGGCGCCCAGCATTAAAAGGCTCCAGCGCTGATTCCTCGGCGTCCAAGCATGGCGACGCCACCTCAGGACTCAGCGGTGCCTTCAGAGGACACGGCTAATTTCCCTCGCAGCAGCACAAGCAGCGGATGAAAATCCTCCACAAAGAGCGCTAAGGAGAAGAGATCTGACCGATCTTCATCTCAGCCTGTGCCTGCATCTCCTCCTCTACGGCCGGTACCTTGATCATCTGCTTCACTGGGGTGAGTGTGTACCCTCCCTATTAAGCTGATTATGGCCCCTCTTATTTATATACCCTAGGCAAAAAGATCGGAAAAATCGAAGCACAAACAATGTGCCATATGTACCCAGCCCCTCCCGGATAATTACACAAAGAAAATGTGTTATGTCTGTATTGAGGAAGCCTCTGTAAGATCTGAAGACATCAGACAGATGATTAGGGACGAGTTACGGGCTTTCCATAGTTCAGAAAGTATTCCTGATTCTAAGAGCAGAAAGTATAGTTCGCCAAGGTCAGATCATTCTTCTGACAAAGAAGATACGGATGCCTCTCTGGAATATATTTCCTCAGAAGGGGAGCAAGATACGTTTTTTCCTACAGAGAGCATAGATAATCTGGTGAAAGCTGTATGTAGCACCATGGGTATTAAAAGCAGTAAAGATCCTAAAACACCGCAGGATATAATGTTTGCAGGATTGTCAGAAAAGAAAAGGCCTACCTTTCCTGTAATAACTCCAATCAAAGATTTAATTAAAAAAGAATGGGAGAGCCAAGGGCAGAAAGGATTAGCATCTTCGTCAAAAAGACGTTATCCCTTTAAGGATGAGGACATGTCTATCTGGGCCAAAGCCCCGAAGGTAGACGCAGTGGTTGCATCCACGTCCAAAAAATCCTTACTCCCTGTAGAAGATTTGGGTTCCTTACAAGACCCACTGGATCGTAAGGCCGATACTTTGTTAAAACGAGCATGGGAATCATGTTCTGGGCATTTAGACTGGCTATATCGGCTACATGCACTGCAAGGTCCATGTTAGTCTGGCTTAATGAACTGGAAGAGGGTTTAAAAGGAGTACTAGCCAGAGAAAAATTGATCTCTTCCTTACCCCTGATCATATGAGCTATGGCATTTTTAGCGGACTCATCTGCTGACTCGATTAGATTGGCTGCCAAATCAGCGGGCCTAACGAACGCGGCTCGTCGAGCCCTGTGGCTAAAAGGCTGGAAGGGGGACGCGCAGACAAAAACAAAATTATGTGGCCTTCCTTGCCAGGGTGAGTACCTTTTTGGTACAAAGTTAGATGAGATCCTTACCAAAGCGGGCAAAAGAAAAAAGGGGTTCCCTAATAACTATTTTCCGTCCTATAGGAGAGCCTTCCGGAAGCCTATCTTTAATAAGAGAAGGGATTTCAAAAACCAAGACCGCTGGGCAAATAAGGATAACAAACAAAGAGGATCCTTTTTCGGGAAACGTCCATATAAAATGGAAGATAAACCGCGTAAATACGGATCTACCAGTGGGTGGTAGACTATCTTTTTTTGCCCCACAGTGGCGTGCAGTAACCTCCAACTCTTGGGCATCTAGCCTCATAACCTCAGGCTTAAAATTAAGATTTGCCCGAGTCCCTCCGGACTCATTCCTGTTGACTTCTGTGAAGTCTCAATCTCAACAACAGTTTTTGGAACAGGAAATAATTAATCTCCTTTCCAAAAAAAGTATTAGTTGAAGTCCCGTATCATCAGAGGAGGAAAGGTTTTTACTCCCCTTTATTTTTGATCTCAAAACCTGACGGATCATATAGAACTATAATAAATCTAAAAAAGCTGAACATCTTTCTGGAAAACCAAACCTTCAAGATGGAATCGATCAGGTCCGCGATTAAACTTCTATTCCTGGGGTGCTTTATGGCAGTCCTCGACTTAAAAGATGCATATCATCTGCCAATTTATATTGAACACCAGCAATACCTGCGTGTGGCAATAATGATTAATGGGCAAATACATCATTTTCAATGCACGGCTATGCCCTTCGGACTGTCAATAGCTCCCAGAGTCTTTACTAAATTAATGTCGGAGGTGATGTCGTTTTTAAGATTAAAAGATACTCTCATAATTCCATATCTAGATGACCTTCTAGTAGTGGGAAACTCCCCCTCACAGTGTAAACAGCGTCTATCTAACACAATCTCATCCCTGCAGGAAATAGGATGGTTGATTAACTGGGAAAAATGCAGATTATCTCCAACAACCCGTCAAACGTTCTTGGGTCTTATCCTAGACTCTGAAAGTCAGAGATGTTTCCTTCCGGAATCCAAACAGTCCATAATAATAAAAAAGGTACAGTCGGTAATTAATAACCCTGTAATCTCCCTTAGGGATGGTATGTCCCTTTTACGTTCCTTTACGTTGTGCATTCCGGCGGTTCCATGGGCCCAATTCCACACTAGGCATTTACAATATTTAATTTTACAGGAGGAAGGTAAATTTCAAAGCCATTTAGGTAGTTGTTTAAACCTCCCATCAAACGTAATAGAGTCCCTCTATTGGTGGTTGGAGCCGGATCATCTGATCGGGGGAGTCCCTTGGGTAATTAAACCTTCGAAGATAATTTTTTACTGACGCCAGTCCTACTGGTTTGGGGGCACATCTAGAGGACCAGATAGTTCAAGGCCAATGGTCTGTTAGTGAGTCAGATGATTCGTCTAACGAAAGGGAACTAAAAGTAGTTTATTATGCCATATGTAAATTCCTTCTGCAGTTACACGGAACTCACACAAGAATACCATCAGACAACATGACTTCTGTGGCATATATAAACCATCAAGGAGGAACGAGATCAGGAGCTCTCATGTCTATATCAAACGACATTCTTTCTATAGCCGAAAGACATCTCCTTTCATTGTCCGCACTACACGTCAGAGGAGTGGACAATTCAAAGGCAGATTTCCTCAGCCGTCACACTCTCCATCAGGGGGAGTGGGTACTCAGTCGGCGTATCTTCATGATGATAGCCAAGAGGTGGGGCACTCCCAACATAGATCTTTTTGCAACAAGAGACAACAGACAGGTCAAAAAGTTTGCTTCATTGTTCCTCTCCGACAACCCCGATATCCTGGATGCTCTCCAAGTTCCATGGACATTCTGGCAAGCTTACGCCTTTCCTCCATTAATACTCCTTCCAACTGTAATCCGGAAGATAAGGGAAGACAAAGCGAACATAATCCTGATAGCACCATTCTGGCCCAAGAGACCATGGTTTTCCTGCCTCAGAGCCATGTCTGTCTCAGATCCGTGGATTCTTCCAGAGACTCAGGACCTTCTCTCTCAGGGTCCTTTCAACCACCCTCATGTGAAGGGCCTACGGTTGACAGCCTGGTGTTTGAAAGGCAACTATTAAAGCTGAGAGGTTTTTCAGAGAGGTTGATTGATACCTTTTTACTTAGTAGGAAGAGGTCTACAACAACCATATATGTAAGAGTATGGAAAAAATTTCTAACTTTCTACCCTACAGCTCTGTCAGGAGAGGTTCCTATTTCTGCTATTTTGGAATTTCTCCAGAAGGGGCGTGACTTAGGCTTGTCAGTCAGTACGCTAAAAGTACAGGTTTCGGCTCTAGGAGTCCTATATAGTCATAACATTGCGGGAGACAGATGGGTAGCACGGTTCATTTCAGCATGCCAAAGGGCAGAACCGATCCAAATTCCCCACATACCACCATGGGATCTTAATCTAGTCCTAGAGGCCCTAACAGGGGAACCATTTGAGCCGATACACTCGGCCCACATAAAATTTGTATCTCTTAAAACAGCTTTTCTTGTCGCTTTAGTATCAGCCAGAAGAGTAAGCGATATTCAGGCATTATCGGTAGACCCTCCTTTTCTGTCAATATTCCAGGATAGGATTGTTTTAAAGACAGACCCTTCCTACTTACCTAAAGTAGGGACTAAATTCCACAGATCCCAAGAAATCTTCCTTCCTTCCTTCTATAGTAACCCTACAAATCAGGAAGAGGAAAGATACGATACTTTGGATGTAAAAAGGGCTGTAATAGCATACCTAGATAGGACTAGTCTCTGGAGGAAGAGCAGGACTCTTTTTATTTCCTTCCAGGGCCACAAGAAAGGTTCTGGTGTAACGAAGAACACGTTATCTCGGTGGATTCGGGATGCGATTTGCTTAGCCTATCTAGCAAAAGGAGAGAACCCTCCTGAGACTGTAAAGGCACATTCTACCCGGGCGATGTCTTCTTCCTGGGCTGAGAGAGCGGAGGTTCCAATAGAACTGATATGTAAGGCCGCAACCTGGTCTTCTCCTACTACTTTCTATACTCACTATAGACTGGACTTGTCTTCCTCATCTGACTTGTCCTTCGGTAGATCAGTTCTTAACACGGTGATCCCTCCCAAATGACTATCTCTGTAAGTCTCTCAAGTGGGTGCTGTCGTGGCGAGGAGAAAACACCGGATTACTTACCGGTAATACTCTTTTATAGAGCCACGACAGCACCCCTTCACTTCCCTCCCTAATAATTATTCTTTCATAGATGCAATGATAAGGGTGAATGGTTCTTGTAGTTAGCTATACTTATGTTAACTAAAGATAAACGATAATATTGGATTGCCTAATACTGGTGGGCGGTTCCTCTCATTCTCTGTAACCCAACTGTGGGAGCGAGGGGGACTGCCCCTTTTATTCTCTCCATAGGGTTTCCTGTTCCTAAGGGAAGGATCCCCTCTCTCAAGTGGGTGCTGTCGTGGCTCTATAAAAGAGCATTACCGGTAAGTAATACGGTGTTTCCCCACAAAAATGTTGGTTTTGCCACAAATTTTTCTTTTTCACAAAGGTAACGGAGCAAAATAGACCATAAAATAATTTGTGCAATATGGTCGAAAACTACTTTTGAGCCATGGTGCAAAACTCAGAAGGGAAGAAGCGCTATATTGGAGTTCAGATTTTGCAGGATTGGTTTGAGGATGCCATGTCACATTTGCAGAGGCCCTGAGGTGTCAGAACAGCGGGAACCCCATAAGTCATGTCATTTTACATACTACCCCTCACAATGAATTCAACAAGGGGATCAGTCTCAAATTTTTATAAGGGCTAATCGGAAAAAATGGACCTCTCAGTTTGCTGTGCAATTTCTTCTGAGTACACCAATACCCTACATGTAATTAGGAACTACTTTTGAGGCCTTGTGCAAAACTCAGAAGGGAAGAAGGGAAGACTTAACTGTTATGGTGTTTGGGTGCCATGACCCACTGGGAGAAATAGTGCAAAAGTGAAAACTCTTTTAAAAACCGCATCCCTCAAATACTTTAAAACTATTGTCAGGATATTTTTGTAACCCCTCTGTTGGTACAAAGGAATTAATGCAAAGTTAAATGGAAAAAAATAGGAATTGGTCCTACCGGTAATTGTATTTCCAGGACAGCACGACAGGGATATGAAACACACGAGAGGTTAAAAATCTCCCTCTCCACCTCACCCTCAGTGTTTTTACCAATAACCACACCACGATGGATGCAACTCTGTTTTATTGAATTCTTACAAATGTTAACTTCACATAAGTATTTGGAACTCAAGGGAGGGAATGTAATGGTGCGGTCATGATGGACTACTGGAAATAGAATTACCGGTAGGACTGATTCCTATTTTCCCAGGACGTCACTCATGACCGTGTAGGAAGATGGACTGAGCCGGTGAAACTTCTCTTGTGTCGGTTTCGGAACTATCGGGGCTGTCACCATTGTTGCCGGGGGAAGCTCTCTGATCTGGACAGACTTTTGCAATCGACTGTAGGCAGGGCCGTATTTAGAGTTTCTGCTGCCCTAGGCACTAGGGTTGAGCGACCTTTACTTTTTTACTCTCCTCTCTCTCTCCTCTCTCTCTCCTTCCTCTCTCTCTCCTTCCTCTCTCTCTCTTCTTCCTCTCTCTCCTTCCTCTCTCTCTCCTTCCTCTCTCTCTCTCCTCAGAAAAGCTGGGTTTACACATAGCAAATCGCTACAGCGCACAAGCAAAAAAAATGCCGATAGATGTGCACGCCCCTGACACCTATGTCATCACTCTGCCCACGCTCCTTCATTAGCTGAAAAAATGGCGCTAAACACGTCATACGAAATGCGACTTTGGCACCAAGATGGCCGACCCCACACAGGGATCGGGTCGGGTTTCATGAAACCCGACTTTGCCAAAAGTCGGCGAATTATGAAAATGACTGACCCGTTTCGCTCAACCCTACTAGGCACTTTTAGTGCTGCCTGCCCCATTGGTGAGTATGACACTATCGGCACAGACTTTGGCAAGAATCGCTGATGTGAAAATTGCCTTTTGCAGCAGATCGGGCAGTTTTTCTGCTTCTACCATGTAACGGATCACTTACGGCAACACTGTGTTCGGCCTCATTCATTCCCCATGGGATTTGTGGCACTTGCTGTGATCTGGCAAATGTGGTACCATATCTCCCAACTTTTGAAGAAGGGAAAGAGGTACAAAGTTTGCCATACTGTATAATGGCCACACATGATGCTCCATACTGTATAATGGCCACACTTGATGCTCCATACTGTATAATGGCCACACTTGATGCTCCATACTGTATAATGGCCACACATGATGCTCAATACTGTATAATGGCCACACATGATGCTCCATACTGTATAATGGCCACACATGATGCTCGATACTATATAATGGCCCCACATGATGCTCCATACTGTATAATGACCCCTCATGATGCTCAATACTGTATAATGCCCCCCTCCCATCTTGTATGCATGGCTCATCTCCCTCCCATCCTATATGCATGGCTCATATTCCCCCCCTCCTCCTGTATGCACGGCTCATATTCCCCCCCTCCTGTATGATGGCTCATATCCCCCCCCTCCTGTATGCATGGCTCATAATTCCCCCCCACCTCCTGTATGCATGGCTCATATTCCACCCCCCCTCCTGTATGCATGGCTCATAATCCCCCCTCCTGTATGCATGGCTCATAATTCCCCCCCCCCCCACCTCCTGTATGCATGGCTCACATTCCACCACCACCCCCTCCTGTTTGCATGGCTCATAATTCCCCCCTGTATGTGGAGCGCCCCCAGACGCAGGGCCGCAGGGTACTCGGTCCGGGGTTGTCACGGTGGCTAGACCTGGTCCGTGACCCTGCTAAGGGGCATCCAATGAAAGGTGATAGTGCGTGGTGCAGAACACGAGGAATAACAAGAACGCAGGGTTGCAGTCTTTTTTCCTTTTTACTGAAGGCTTCGGGGTCTGCAATCCAGAGCACTGCTAACAGGGCTGGCTGAGACCGGCCGGTCCGAAGGCACATCCAGAGTTCCCTTTGCAGGTGGAAATCAGTGTCTACCTTCTAGCGCCTGTGTATTGTAGTCCTTCCCTGCTGAGCACCACGGGATAGTCCTCACAACTGTCATATCCGTTCTTTCTCTCTCCGTCCCCCAGTATAATATGGCTGGGACGCACCCGTATGACAGGTAGGCCTGGAGTTATTCTGGGACCCTAGAGACGCCCCTCTCCCACGATTGCCTCCTATGTCCGTTCAGGTGATTTAGGTCAGACAGCCAACCTATAATTAACTGTTCTGCCGCTGTTTGAAGTAATGCGTAGAGTCTGTTACTTCCTCGGTGCTCCGGCCACCGGCTACGCGCCTCAGAAGGATGTTTCCACGGTCTTAGGGGCACGACTCCTTCTGGTTCTATCTCCTTAGTACTCTGATCCCATTTCTCACTTCTCCACAATATACTTCGCTTCGTGTCCTTTCTTAAGATGCCGCCGAAAGTTAGTGCAGGCGTGGCTCTGTAACAATCTGTCCTTTCTGCTAGGTACCTGCCAGGAACCCACTTCTGACAGGTCCTCCCTGGAGCTCTCCCAGGCTGCTTTTTCTCTAACTTCCTGTCCAACCCTCAGTTTTACCAGAGTGTGAGGAGTGGCCTAATACATAGAGCCAGGGGGCAGCACGGTGGCGCAGTGGTTAGCACAGCAGCCTTGCAGCGCTGGGGTCCTGGGTTCTAATCCCACCCAGGACAACATCTGCAAAGAGTTTGTATGTTCTCTCCGTGTTTGCGTGGGTTTCCTCCGGGCACTCCGGTTTCCTCCCACATTCCAAAGACATACTGATAGGAATTCTAGATTGTGAGCCCAATCGGGGACAGTGATGATAATGTGTGCAAAAACTGTAAAGCGCTGCGGAATATGTTAGCGCTATATAAAAATAAAGATTATTATTATTTTATTATTAGCCTTTTGCTCCCCCTGGTGGCCGGAGTGTGAAGTGTAATGTGTGCTTGTGATACCTGGTCAGGTGAACTCCTTTAGTGCAATCAGACATAACATCACTCCCCTTAGTGGCAGAGCGACATTACTGCAACGACCAGGACTCTGGGGCGCTGCACTTTCCTCCGATTAAATCCAGTACTCCCGGACTGGGAAAAGAAGAATAACAATACATGTTAATAGAAAACACACAAAATTTTTAAATACTATGAACAAGTAAGTATAACAGTGCTTTCCATTACGGAAGGTGAGGACGCTTGAAAGTTGCAAAAGGTTGGTCATGCACAGTTCATGACTCTCAGTTCAGTAGGTCTAACCATGGAACAGCAGGGACCCCGGGTAAACAAAGGGGTCCCTGTGAAAGTTTTGGAGCGATTCACTGTCCATCACACCATTGTACATGTTTAAACCTGTAACAAAGATATTTACACAAACATTTTCAACTAAATAGCAACTATCGTTAATATCTCCAAGTTTTATAGCGAAGTGGAGTCTGATTCTTGGTGCTACGCGTAGACCTCCGCAGCGCAGGGGTTGCTACTGCCCTGACGGGGCCCGCTACGCTTGCTATCGCTAGTGTAGTGCACTGTCTTCTAGCTACATTTCTAGTGAGTCTGGGCAGCACTGGCATGCTGGAGTCCTCAGTGCTGCCACTACTAATAGTGGGCATGGCAGATTCACCGATAGCAGAGGGAGGGCACCGCATCTTCTGGTGGGGTCAGCTGTGCTTGCGGGACCGGATCACCTGGCACCACATTTAATTCTGGCGTTTTCAGTTGACGAAACGTTAAGACAGGTATCACAATGGCCAGATTTATTTGAGTCCAGGACTGGGGAAAATCGCCAAAAACAGTGTGAATCATCTTCTCCTCTTCCACGGGCGGAGAAGTCCCGGGGTCTGTTTCCCCATCTCTCAGCTTAACAGGGCATATTTTAAGGTGGTCTCTGGAAATTGCCTTTGAGGTTTCCCTTCCATCTTTGCTGATGAGACAGACCTTTGTATTGTCGAAATCAGAGGGCAGAATGGTATACGGATCCGCTTCCCATTGGTCATCAAGCTTGTGTAGTCTCCTCTTCCGTTTGAGTACCTGCTCACCAGGTGACAAGGGAGTCGCGGGAGCATGCTGGTTGTAGTCCCTTTCTTGTTTTTGTCGGGCTTGGGCGAGACTTCTTTCTACACATTCCTGTACTTTGTGGTGCCTTTGCTGCCTCTCGGTATCCCAATCCGCATCTGGCGATATATCTTCGGGGGTCAGGACCCCCATGTCCAGATCGACGGGTAGCTTGCTAGACCTTCCTCGCATCAGGTTCGCTGGGGTGCAGTTGGTGGAATTCATCGGAATGTGGTTGTACATGTCTACCAAGTCTGGTAACTTTGTGGGCCACAAGTTCCGCTCCTCTACAGGTAAGGTCTTCAGTAAGTCGATCACCACTTGGTTCATCTTCTCACACATCCCATTGGTTTGTGGATGGTACGGCGTGGTTCTGATCTTCTTACACCCGTACAAATTGCAGAACTCCTGGAACACCTCCGCTTCAAATGCTGGTCCTTGATCGGTCATCACCTTCTCCGGGTACCCATGGGGTCTACAGAAGTACTGCTGGAAGGTTTTGGCAGCCGTCCTAGCCGTTAGATCTTTGACCGGCACGACTACCAGGAATCTGGAGTAGTGGTCCACGATGGTGAGAGCGTAGATATAACCTGACCAGCTAGGTGTTAGCTTTACGTGATCCAGCGCGACCAACTCGAGCGGCCGTTTGGTGATGATGGGCTGCAAGGGAGCCCGTTGGCTGTCACAATCCTTCTGGCATAGGCTACAGGGGCCACACTCACGACACCACTTCTTGACGGCTTTCTTCATGCCAATCCAGTAGAACCTCCCACGGAGTAGCCTCTCCAGCTTCCTCCATCCGAAGTGTCCTGCCCCATCGTGGTACGCTCCCAGGACCATTGGCACATCTTGTCTTGGGACCACGGTCTGCCATACCAATTCATGAGTGCGTGGGTCGATGCTCCTCCGGCACAGCTTGCCATCGTGGATAAACAGTTTGCCCCTCTCCTTCCACAACTGTAATGCCTCTGGTGGATCATCCAGGCCGGGATGCAAACCTGCCTGCATCAGGAGCTCTTTCACCCGACGGACCGCAGGGTCGCCATCCTGGTTCTCTGTCCACCCGTGATGGGGCAGGGGATCCAACGGGGCGCCCTGTTGATTCCTGCGCCTGTTCTCCACCTGATGGGAACACTGGGTTGTCTTGGGGCGATGGAAAGCGGGCAGCTCTACCTCTTCAAATGCTTCTGGATCTTCCCCCGTTTCAGGCAAGTGAGGCATCCGTGACAATGCATCGGCATTCGCATTCTTGTGCCCCGCCCGGTACTTGATGGTGAAGTTGTAATTGGACAACCGGGCCATCCATCACTGCTCCAAGGCACCAAGTTTTGCTGAGTCCAAGTGCGTTGGCGGATTATTATCCGTGAAGACAGTGAATTTCGCTGAGGTCAGGTAGTGCTTGAACCTCTCCGTCATGGCCCAAACGACAGCGAGGAACTCCAGCTTAAAGGAACTGTAGTTGTCAGGGTTCCTTTCAGTTGGGCGAAGTTTCCTGCTGGCGAAAGCGATTACTCTTTCCTTGCCCTTCTGGACCTGGGACAGCACAGCTCCCAGCCCCACGTTGCTGGCATCCGTACACAATACAAATGGTTGGTCATTTTCAGGGTAGGCTAGTACCTCTTCTCCCGTCAGCGCCGGCTTTAAGCAGGTGAATGATTTTTCCAGTCCGTCGTTCCAATCAAACGGGGTATTCTTACCCTTGGGTTTCTTGGGTTGGCCCACCAACAGGTCTTGCAATGGTGCGGCCTTCTTGGTGAAGTCTTTGATAAACCTCCGGTAGTAGCCCACCAACCCGAGGAACTGTTGGACTTCGTGGAGGTTACCGGGCTGCGGCCAGTCCTTTATAACCGTGACCTTGTCGGGGTTTGGGGCCACACCTTCGGCACTCACCACATGGCCCAGGTACTGCACCTTGGGTTTCAGCAGATGGCATTTGGACGGTTTCACCTTTAAGCCAAAGTTGGACAGAGCTTCAAACACCTCGGTCAGGTGCTTCAAATGGTCTTCATAGGTCTTGGAGAAGACAATGACATCGTCCAGATATAGCAGCACAGTCTCAAAGTTCTTGTGTCCCAGACAGCACTCCATCATCCTCTGGAACGTCCCCGGGGCGTTACACAATCCGAAGGGCAGGTAGTTGAACTCGCAGAGACCCATCGGCGTCGTGAAGGCCGTCTTTTCCTTGTCCGCCTCTGCCACGGGAACCTGCCAGCACCCACTGGTGAGATCCAAGGTAGAGAAATAGTTAGCAGACTTTAAAGCAGCCAAGGACTCCTCTATCCTAGGCAGGGGGCATGCATCCTTATGTGTAATGCGGTTTAGTTGCCTATAATCCACACACATCCTCATGGTGCCATCTTTCTTCCTAACGAGAACTAATTGAGCCGCCCAGGGGCTACAGCTGTCTCTCACTACCCCAGCCTCCTTCATCTCTCGTAACATGTCCTTGGCGCACTGATAATGAGTTGGGGGTACAGGACGGTATCTCTCTTTTATAGGTGGGTGATCTCCTGTGGGAATATGGTGTTTAATCCCTTTTACCCGCCCGAAATCAAGGGGGTGCTTGCTGAATACCCGCTCATACTAGTGAACCACCCTGTAGGCCCCCTCTATCTGGTGAGATGGAGTAGAATCAGTGCCCACATGTAATTCTTGACACCAATCTTTCGATTGCCCTGCAGAGCCGTTGTTCTCCGCCGGATTGGACGGGTCCAAGGGCCCGGGTGCCTGTATCACGCTGTTATTAACAGTGAACAGCTTGGCAAGCGTGACATATTTGGTTAGGTGGACTTCTTCCTCCCCACAGTTAAGAACACGTACTGGCACCCTCCCCTTGTGGACGTCAACCACCCCTCTGGCTGTCAGGAGGGTAGGCCTATTATCTGAATACACAGGTTCTACTAGGGCCTGATAGTCTTTGCCCCCGAGACTTATGGCTGCCCGACACCATATTAACATTTCACTCCTGGGGGGTATTGCAATGGGGTTCGAATCACTCACTGTGACCCGGCCAATTTCACCACCAGTCAGCTCCACCTGCTGTCTCCCCATTAGGGCTCTGATTTCTTTCTGCAGGGCATGTTGTTCACTGTAACCAGCTGTCTCTGCTACCTGCTGCAACAAGACAATAACTTCTGCAAGACAATTTTCTATGACATTAGTACCGATGGTCATCATGGGGTTACATTCACGTTGGTCAATATCAACAATGACAATTCCCTGGGCCTTCAATTCTACCCGCCCCACCTTAATGGTGACCTCTTTATACCCCACTTGTGGCAGTGGCTGACCATTACTAGCTATTATGGTAAAATCATCATCAGGGCCGCGGGTAATGTCGGTGTCCTCCCAATAACATCTATATAGAATGTAGGGCATAGTTGTCACCTGGGAACCAGTGTCCAGCAAAGTATTCATGGGGATACCATCGATCACGATGGGGAGAACTGGTTGCCCTCCAATGTATTTGGCTCTCCAATTCTGCGGGCCTGACCGTTCTACTCCTGGGGGTTGGCCCTCTGCCCCAGGGGTTGCTTGTTTAAATGACAGTACCTTCAAGATGGCCCACCTGGTGGCAGCGGTGGCAGATGGGTCGTCCATCCCGATGAAAGCGATCGTCGTCTCTGCCCCTGGTCGACGGGACTCTCCTTGGTCGCTGCCAGGGGACATCTTCCGGTCTGGAAGCCAACTGGATCTTCTCCTTGGGGGCCTCCTGTAGGGATTGGACGGTTCGGGCTAGTGCAGCAACGCTCCTGGTCAGCTCCTGTATCTGGAGGCGCAGTCCTGCAGGGCAGTCGTCTTCCAGGGCCTGGGCATCGGCCTCGGCGGAAACGGGTGTGTCCAGCGCCACTTCCTGTCGCTCTGGTAGTGCCTGGATGGCTTTATCTTTGAATTGCGCATAAGTCAGGTCTGGATTCTACATGGCCAGGAAGTGTAGCTGGGCCCTTTTGTTACTGCACAGGAGCCCCTCGATGAACCGCTCCTTCAGGAGTTTATCTTCATCTTGCATACTGTTTGGGTCACTTTGCTTGATGGCCCGCAGCGTCTCCTGAAGATTAAGGGCATAGTCCCGTAAGTTATCCTGCGGCCTCTGATTGCACCCATAGAACGTCAGTTTAATTTCCGTAGTGGTGCGGGTGTCAAAGGTGGTTTTAAGCTTTGCAAATACCTGTTGCGCAGTTCTCTTATCCGCAACGGGCCAGGACTTCACTTCCCTCAATGCTGCTCAAAAGAGTTGGCCAATTATCATATGAACTTTCTGAGGCTCTGTCAAGGGATAAAACTCGAGCAGGCTACAAATCCCCTCTTTAAAGTCAGTTAACGTATGGGCTTCTCCAGAGTATCGCGGGAGCCAGGCGGCTCCTGGTAGGTACGGCATAGACAAGGGCATTATGG
Organism: Ranitomeya imitator; assembly: GCF_032444005.1. Taxonomy (NCBI): domain Eukaryota; kingdom Metazoa; phylum Chordata; class Amphibia; order Anura; family Dendrobatidae; genus Ranitomeya; species Ranitomeya imitator. The sequence continues at coordinate 656,563,138 of NC_091282.1, forward strand.
CTGTCGTAGCTGCGGCAGTGTCCGGCTGGCTGATGGGCGCCGCAAGCCCCGCGGCATCTAGCGGTAATACCAGATTTGTGGCTGCGTCTGCCACGGAATCTGGAAGTGCCCCTGAGTCTGCAGTGGTGGCCGCCGCCTCCGCTCCCCCGGGATCCGACATGGCCGTTCCTCCCCCTTGTTAACCTACCGGGCTCGGGATTCTTCTTCCGGGATCAGCGCCGGGGTCGGGGTTCCTCTTCCGGGATCGGCACCTCACCGCGTCTTCCCGCTCCGCACTCTTTTCCAGCCGGCTCCACCCACGAAGCTATGGCTCCTCCCCTCGCGCTCCACACGGAACGACAATGGCGAATTTTTGGCGGCAAATAGTGATACACAGTCTTTGCAATAAGTTACAGTTCAATCACAGTTCCAAGGCACACATGACCTGATTCTTCAGGCTTAAGTACATCCTGTTCGTGACACCAAGTTGGAGCGCCCCCAGACGCAGGGCCGCGGGGTACTCGGTCCGGGGTTGTCACGGTGGCTAGACCCGGTCCGTGACCCTGCTAAGGGGCGTCCAATGAAAGGTGATAGTGCGTGGTGCAGAACACGAGGAATAACAAGAACGCAGGGTTGCAGTCTTTTTACCTTTTTACTGAAGGCTTCGGGGTCTGCAATCCAGAGCACTGCTAACAGGGCTGGCTGAGACCGGCCGGTCCGAAGGCACATCCAGCGTTCCCTTTGCAGGTGGAAATCAGTGTCTACCTTCTAGCGCCTGTGTATTGTAGTCCTTCCCTGCTGAGCACCACGGGATAGTCCTCACAACTGTCATATCCGTTCTTTCTCTCTCCGTCCCCCAGTATAATATGGCTGGAACGCACCCGTATGACAGGTAGGCCTGGAGTTATTCTGGGACCCTAGAGACGCCCCTCTCCCACGATTGCCTCCTATGTCCGTTCAGGTGATTTAGGTCAGACAGCCAACCTATAATTAACTGTCCTGCCGCTGTTTGAAGTAATGCGTAGAGTCTGTTACTTCATCGGTGCTCCGGCCACCGGCTATGCGCCTCAGAAGGATGTTGCCGCAGTCTTAGGGGCACGACTCCTTCTGGTTCTATCTCCTTAGTACTCTGATCCCGTTTCTCTCTTCTCCACAATATATGTCGCTTCGTGTCCTTTCTTAAGATGCCGCCGCAAGGTAGTGCAGGCGCGCCTCCGTAACAATCTGTCCTTTCTGCTAGGTACTTGCCAGGAACCCACTTCTGACAGGTCCTCCATGGAGCTCTCCCAGGCTGCTTTTTCTCTAACTTCCTGTCCAACCTTCAGTTTTACCAGAGTGTGAGGAGTGGCCTAATACATAGAACCATTTGCTCCCCCTAGTGGCCGGAGTGTGAAGTGTAATGTGTGCTTGTGATACCTGGTCAGGTGAACTCCTTTAGTGCAATCAGACATAACATCACTCCCCTTAGTGGCAGAGTGACATTACTGCAACGACCAGGACTCTGGGGCGCTGCATATGCATGGCTTATATCCCCCCCTCCTGTATGTGGAGCGCTCCCAGACGCAGGGCCGCGGGTTACTCGGTACCGGTCCTCTCTGGCTCAGTTCTATGTTTGTCACGGTGGCTGGACCCGGTCCGTGACCCTGCTAAGCGGCGTCCAATAAAAGGGGTGATGAAAGTCGGCTAAGGTTTCGTGACGCCACCTGTGGTATTCGGTCAGGTCGACCGACGCTGCTTGGGGTCCACTGGGGTGATGTAATGGCAGCTAGATGGTATACCTTCCCACAGGTGAAGTATATCCCCAGGGCTTCCCAGTAGTGTAGGTGGCGATGGTGTGAGGTGCAGTCAATAACGAGGACACGGGGTTGCAGTCTCTTTACCTTTTACTGAAGACTTCAGGATCCTCAATCCAGAGCACTGTTAACAGGGCTGTCTGAGACCGGCCGGTCCGAAGGCACATCCAGAGTTCCCTTTGCAGGTGGAAATCGTTGCTTACCACTAGCGCCTGTGTGTTGTAGTTCTTCCCTGCTGAGCATTCGGGATAGTCCTCACAACTTCTGTTCTCGTTCTTTCTCTTTCTCTCTCTCTCCGTCCCCCAAGTTTATCTGGATAGGACGCACCCATTTGACGGGAAGTCTAGGAGCTATTCTGGGACCCTAGAGACGCCCCTCTTCACGCTTGCCCCCTATGTCTGCTTAGGTGATGTATGGTAGACAGCCAACCTATAATCAACTGTCCTGCGGTATTTGAAGTAAGGCATAAAGTCAGTTACTTCCTGGGTGTTCCGGTCACCGGCTATGCGCCTCAGTAGGAAGTTGCCGTTCTCGGGGCACAACTCCTACTGGCTCTCCTTTGTGCTTGATCTCGTTTCTTACTTTCCACAATATCCTTCTCTTCTTGTCCTTTCTTAGGATACCGCCGCAAGGTAGTGCAGGCGCGGTTCCGTTGCTTTCTATTTGTTCTGCTAGGCCCCTGTCAGGAACCCACGCCTAACAGGTCCTCCCTGGACTCTCCCCAGGCTGCGTTCTGTTCTAACTTCCTATCGGACCCCTAGTGTGAGGAGTGGCCTCATACATAGTGCCTTTTGCTCCCCCTAGTGGCCAGAGTGTGAATTGTAATGTGTGCTTGTGATACCTGGTCAGGTGAACTCCTTTAGTGCAATCAGACATAACATCACCCTCCTTAGCGGCAGAGCGACATTACTGCAACGACCAGGTCTCTGGGGCGCTGCACTCCCTTCCCCGGTTAAATCCAGTACTCCCGGACTGGGAAAAGAAGAACAACAATACATGTTAGAAAAAGACATACAAAATTTTGGAATGCTTTAAACAAGTAAATATAACAATGCTTCCCTTTATGGGAGGTGAGGTCACTTAAACGTTACAAACAGAAACATGTTTAAATATTTTAAATAACTTTCTATTCTACTGACTATAAATAATTCCTATTACCCAGCCGGGTATTCTACTAAGTGCAAATCATTGAACAATAATTTAACTTCTCCTTTAAGGGCGTATAAGCTGAACCCACTAAAGGCCTACTACAAAACATTATAGTACAAATCTAACGTTTTCTTTACTTCTAACTTCACACAGATGCAGGACCGCCTGGCTATTCGTCCGGGCCTACTGCCTCTCTTCTTCTAAGTCCACAGCAACCATCTCTCTATGGTTCTCAGACTCACTAACCCCTATGGGTTCACTTTATAGCTCTTCTAGCTACATGGCATCTACTATGCAAACATTATCACTATCTTACTACTTAAGGCATCATTGTCAAAAAGCAACAAACAACATTCCCTTTAAGAGGGGAAATCAGTCTTCTCTGAGGTAGTTCAAACATTTATCAAGTCATTAAGGAACTGCAAGACTCAAGAAACGTCCACGTCGTCATCTGGAATCGTGTCTTCGCAAAGTCTTCTTTCCTTGTAAAACCAGTAGGGAGGGCCCTTAAGAGGGTGCAAACTATATACAACACAGTTTGTGAATCATTCACCGTCCATGATTCGGCAGTCTTTTAAACCGTGATGAACTTGTGCAAAAAAGGAAAAAATATAAAACAATAGGGATCCCGAGTAAACGAAGGGACCCCTTTAAGGATTAACCCTAGACAGGTTTAAGTAGCAACAGGAGCAGGAAACCATTAATTAACTATATACACTTGTCAGGTTTTCAAGGTTTATTTCTATAGCAGGTGACAGGACATCAGCCGGTAGTGACCACTTCCCGACCGAGGAAGGTCCGGCTCCGTGCTCTCATCTAATACTGTCTTGACATCTTTGGATTGTCTCTCAGGCATAGTAGCCCGGGTACGAACGGCAGTGTTAGTGGCAGACCCCGCAAGCAGGGCGCCACACGCAGGGGTGGTAGTACTGGGTCCCGCGGGTTCGGGGGTCGGCGGAGTACCGTCACGAGTTTCGGTCGTAACCGTAGTCGGCGCTACCACAGGTGCGCACCGTTTGACTCTCTTGGCATACCACCCTCGCTCACTCCAGTGGCGGGTGTAGGTCAAATGGTCCAATCTGTACAAGTTTCGGGTAGGGGGTACGCTGTGGGACTGGGGTTCCACATTACAGCTAGTCACAAAGACTTCAGTCGGCAGCCCTGGCTCCAGTATAAAGCCACAACCCCTTCTCAGGTGGAAGGCCAGCACTATCCCCTGTTTCACCAAACTCTCAGGGCAGCAGTTGATGATGGGTTTCCATACCTCTGGTTGAGCAGTCTGTTCTGTTTGTTCTCGGTCTTTCCACTGCGAAATTAAGCTTCGTCTATACTGCTCCCAGGTGTGCCCGACGACGTAAGAGCCCTCCTGTCTGGACCCGTCTGGTTGGAACCTTGACGCATCCCATTCAAAGATCACCCCCTCGTGACTCATGTCTAACGGTTCGCCCATAGACGTCGGTAGCAGGGGCAATATCCCCTTCATGGTGTAGAGGGCCGCCACCACAATCTCAGCAGCGGGAGACCAGTCATAAATGGGACGGGGAGCGGTTGGTGGGGCAGGGTCGCTTTTGGTACCTGCGTCTGATGTGGTTCCACCGATGTCGATCGGCTCCGCTGACGAGGACACTGGAGTCTGCTGCGGCTCTGACCACGGCTCTCCCTGTGCGATCTTCTTGCACAGCTCTGGCTTCCATTTCTTCGCCGTCGCCGACCCCACGTCTGGAGTCGGGAGGTCTGACGCCTCCAGTAGCGGCAGGCTCTGGTTCGCCTCCGGTGGGCTGAGGGGGTCCTGGACTACTTAGTCGCGGTTCAGGTACTCGCTGGTCGCTGTCTCTACTTCTTGATCTGCGGCGGCACACACACGAGGATCCTCCATTCTCTGGGGTTTGAGCTCCTGCATTCCTGAGCTCGTCATCCTGCAGCCGTAGTCGGAGGGGGCGGTCGCTACTTTTGGCGCCGCTTTCGCGATCTCCTCCCATGGCACGCCCTTCTTCTTCTCCTGCGCTCCTCGTGGCGCGGCAATGGCGGTGGTCTTGGCGGGAATCTTGGCGGCAATTAGCAACGCACAGTCTTTGTAATAAACCACAGTTCAAGCACAACTCCAACACAGTTCCAAGGCACACATGACCTGTTTCTTCAGGCTTAAGTAGGATCCTGTTCGTGATGCCAAGTTGGAGCACCCCCAGAAGCAGGGCCGTGGGTTACTCGGTACCGGTCCTCTCTGGCTCAGTTCTATGGTTCTCACGGTGGCTGGACCCGGTTCGTGACCCTGCTAAGGGGCGTCCAATAAAAGGGGTGATGAAAGTCGGCTAAGGTTTCGTGACGCCACCTGTGGTATTCGGTCAGGTCGACCGACGCTGCTTGGGGTCCACTGGGGTGATGTAATGGCAGCTAGATGGTATACCTTTCAACAGGTGAAGTATATCCCCAGGGCTTCCCAGTAGTGTAGGTGGCGATGGTGTGAGGTGCAGTCAATAACGAGGACTCGGGGTTGCAGTCTCTTTACCTTTTTACTGAAGACTTCAGGATCCTCAATCCAGAGCACTGTTAACAGGGCTGTCTGAGACCGGCCGGTCCGAAGGCACATCCAGAGTTCTTTTTGCAGGTGGAAATCGTTGCCTACCACTAGCGCCTGTGTGTTGTAGTTCTTCCCTGCTGAGCATTCGGGATAGTCCTCACAACTTCTGTTCTCGTTCTTTCTCTTTCTCTCTCTCTCCGTCCCCCAAGTTTATCTGGATATGACGCACCCGCTTGACAGGAAGGCTCGGAGCTATTCTGGGACCCTAGAGACGCCCCTCTCCACACTTGCACCCTATGTCTGCTTAGGTAATGTATGGTAGACAGCCAACCTATAATTAACTGTCCTGCCGTATTTGAAGTAAGGCATAAAGTCAGTTACTTCCTCGGTGTTCCGGTCACCGGCTACGCACCTCAGTAGGAAGTTGCCGTTCTCGGGGCACGACTTTTACTGGCTCTCCTTTGTGCTTGATCTCGTTTCTTACTTTCCACAATATCCTTCTCTTCTTGTCCTTTCTTAGGATACCGCCGCAAGGTAGTGCAGGAGCGGTTCCGTTGCTTTCTATTTGTTCTGCTAGGCCCCTGTCAGGAACCCACCCCTGACAGGTCCTCCCTGGACTCTCCCCAGGCTGCGTTCTCTTCTAACTTCCTATTCAATCCCTAGTTTTACCATTGTGAGGAGTGGCCTAATACATAGTGCCTTTTGCTCCCCCTAGTGGCCAGAGTGTGAAGTGTAATGTGTGCTTGTGATACCTGGTCAGGTGAACTCCTTTAGTGCAATCAGACATAACATCACTCCCCCTATTGGCAGAGCGACATTACTGCAACGACCAGGACTCTGGGGCGCTGCATATGCATGGCTTATATCCCCCCCTCCTGTATGTGGAGCGCTCCCAGACGCAGGGCCGCGGGTTACTCGGTACCGGTCCTCTCTGGCTCAGTTCTATGTTTGTCACGGTGGCTGGACCCGGTCCGTGACCCTGCTAAGCGGCGTCCAATAAAAGGGGTGATGAAAGTCGGCAAAGGTTTCGTGACGCCACCTGTGGTATTCGGTCAGGTCGACCGACGCTGCTTGGGGTCCACTGGGGTGATGTAATGGCAGCTAGATGGTATACCTTCCCACAGGTGAAGTATATCCCCAGGGCTTCCCAGTAGTGTAGGTGGCGATGGTGTGAGGTGCAGTAACGAGGACACGGGGTTGCAGTCTCTTTACCTTTTATTGAAGACTTCAGGATCCTCAATCCAGAGCACTGTTAACAGGGCTGTCTGAGACCGGCCGGTCCGAAGGCACATCCAGAGTTCCCTTTGCAGGTGGAAATCGTTGCTTACCACTAGCGCCTGTGTGTTGTAGTTCTTCCCTGCTGAGTATTCGGGATAGTCCTCACAACTTCTGTTCTCGTTCTTTCTCTCTCTCTCCGTCCCCCAAGTTTATCTGGATAGGACGCACCCATTTGACGGGAAGGCTCGGATCTATTCTGGGACCCTAGAGACGCCCCTCTCCACGCTTGCCCCCTATGTCTGCTTAGGTGATGTATGGTAGACAGCCAACCTATAATCAACTGTCCTGCGGTATTTGAAGTAAGGCATAAAGTCAGATACTTCCTCGGTGTCCCGGTCACCGGCTATGCGCCTCAGTAGGAAGTTGCCGTTCTCGGGGCACGACTCCTACTGGCTCTCCTTTGTGCTTGATCTCGTTTCTTACTTTCCACAATATCCTTCTCTTCTTGTCCTTTCTTAGGATACCGCCGCAAGGTAGTGCAGGCGCGGTTCCGTTGCTTTCTATTTGTTCTGCTAGGCCCCTGTCAGGAACCCACGCCTAACAGGTCCTCCCTTGACTCTTCCCAGGCTGCGTTCTGTTCTAACTTCCTATCCGACCCCTAGTGTGAGGAGTGGCTTAATACATAGTGCCTTTTGCTCCCCCTAGTGGCCAGAGTGTGAAGTGTAATGTGTGCTTGTGATACCTGGTCAGGTGAACTCCTTTAGTGCAATCAGACATAACATCACCCTCCTTAGCGGCAGAGCGACATTACTGCAACGACCAGGTCTCTGGGGCGCTGCACTCCCCCCCCCCCCCCCCGGTTAAATCCAGTACTCCCGGACTGGGAAAAGAAGAACAACAATACATGTTAGAAAAAGACATACAAAATTTTAAAAAATTTTAAAAAAGTAAATATAACAATGCTTCCCTTTATGGGAGGTGAGGTCACTTAAACGTTACAAACAGAAACATGTTTAAATATTTTAAATAACTTTCTATTCTACTGACTATAAATAATTCCTATTACCCAGCCGGGTATTCTACTAAGTGCAAATCATTGAACAATAATTTAACTTCTCCTTTAAGGGCGTATAAGCTGAACCCACTAAAGGCCTACTACAAAACATTACAGTACAAATCTAACGTTTTCTTTACTTCTAACTTCACACAGATGCAGGACCGCCTGTCTATTCGTCCGGGCCTACTGCCTCTCTTCTTCTAAGTCCACAGCAACCATCTCTCTATGGTTCTCAGACTCACTAACCCCTATGGGTTCACTTTATAGCTCTTCTAGCTACATGGCATCTACTATGCAAACATTATCACTATCTTACTACTTAAGGCATCATTGTCAAAAAGCAACAAACAACATTCCCTTTAAGAGGGGAAATCAGTCTTCTCTGAGGTAGTTCAAACATTTATCAAGTCACTAAGGAACTGCAAGACTCAAGAAATGTCCACGTCGTCATCTGGAATCGTGTCTTCGCAAAGTCTTCTTTCCTTGTAAAACCAGTAGGGAGCGCCCTTAAGAGGGTGCAAACTATATACAACACAGTTTGTGAATCATTCACCGTCCATGATTCGGCAGTCATTTAAACAGTGAGGAACTTGTGCAAAAACGGGAAAAATATAAAACAAAAGGGATCCCGAGTAAACGAAGGGACCCCTTTAAGGATTAACCCTAGATGGGTTTAAGTAGCAACAGGAGCAGGAAACCAATAATTAACTATATACACTTGTCAGGTTTTCAAGGTTTATTTCTATAGCAGGTGACAGGACATCAGCCGGTAGTGACCACTTCCCGACCGGGGAAGGTCCGGCTCCGTGCTCTCATCTAATACTGTCTTGACGTCTTTGGATTGTCTCTCAGGCATAGTAGCCCGGGTATGAACGGCAGTGTTAGTGGCAGACCCCGCAAGCAGGGCGTGACACGCAGGGGTGGTAGTACTGGGTCCCGCGGGTTCGGGGGTCGGCGGAGTACCGTCACGAGTTTCGGTCGTAACCGTAGTCGGCGCTACCACAGGTGCGCACCGTTTGACTCTCTTGGCATACCACCCTCGCTCACTCCAGTGGCGGGTGTAGGTCACATGGTCCCCTCTGTACAAGTTTTGGGTAGGGGGTACGCTGTGGGACTGGGGTTCCACATTACAGCTAGTCACAAAGACTTCAGTCGGCAGCCCTGGCTCCAGTATAAAGCCACAACCCCTTCTCAGGTGGAAGGCCAGCACTATCCCCTGTTTCACCAAACTCTCAGGGCAGCAGTTGATGATGGGTTTCCATACCTCTGGTCGGGCAGTCTGTTCTGTTTGTTCTTGGTCTTTCCACTGCGAAATTAAGCTTCGTCTATACTGCTCCCAGTTGAACCCGACGACGTAAGAGCCCTCCTGTCTGGACCCGTCTGGTTGGAACCTTGACGCATCCCATTCAAAGATCACCCCCTCTGTCATGATTCCAATGGCAGGGAATCACAAAAGGACAAGCACCAACGAGCTCTAGGCTGATGGAACCTGAGCTGACCGCGACCCTAAACCTGAACACACAAATAACAATAGCCGGGGAACGTGCCTACGTTGATCCTAGACGTCTCGCACCAGCCGAAGATCTAACTTCCCCTATTAGAAGAAACACAGACCTCTCTTGCCTCCAGAGAAATACCCCACAGAAATAGCAGCCCCCCACATATAATGACGGTGAAATGAGAGGAAGGCACATACACAGTATGAAATCAGATTCAGCAAAATGAGGCCCGCTAAAACTAGATAGCAGAGGATACAAAAGTAAACTGTGCGGTCAGCAAAAAACCCTTCAAAAAACCATCCTGTAATTACTTAAACTCATGTTCCAACTCATGGAACATGAGGAGCAATTACAGCCCGCTAGAGCAACCAGCAGCAAAGAAACAATTATATGCAAGCTGGACAAGACAAAAATAAATCAAAACGTGGAACAAGTAAATCAAAAACTTAGCTTGTCCTGAAGATTACTGAAGCCAGAAGCTGAGGTAACAAAACACTCTGATAACCTTGATAGCCAGCGGGGAAATGACAAGAAAGCCCGGTTAAATAGGAAACACCCAAATCCTAATAGAACAGGTGGACACCAGAGACAGCAGAACACAAATCACCCAGTACCATCAGTAACCACCAGAGGGAGCCCAAAAACAGAACTCACAACAGTACCCCCCCTTGAGGAGGGGTCACCGAACCCTCACGAGAACCACCAGGGCGACCAGGATGAGCCCTATGAATAGCGCGGACCAAATCATCAGCATGAACATCAGAGGCAACCACCCAAGAATTATCCTCCTGACCATAACCCTTCCACTTGACCAAATATTGGAGTTTCCGTCTGGAAACACGAGAATCCAAGATCTTCTCCACAACATACTTCCGCTCAGCGGGCGAAAATTTTCTAGAAAAGAACGCACATGGCTTCATCACCGAGCAATCGGAGCTTCTCTGTGACAAAACCGCCCCCGCTCCAATCTCGGAAGCATCAACCTCAACTTGGAAAGGAAGCGAAACATCAGGCTGACGCAACACAGGAGCAGAAGAAAACCGGCGTTTAAGTTCCTGAAAGGCCTCCACAGCCGCAGGAGACCAATCAGCAACATCAGCACCCTTCTTAGTCAAATCCGTCAAAGGCTTAACAACACTAGAAAAATTAGTTATAAAACGACGATAGAAATTAGCAAAGCCCAAGAACTTCTGCAAACTCTTAAGAGATGCAGTGTTGTGAATTCTGTGGCTGAGTTCACTTCTGTGGTCACAAGTGGTATTGCACTCTCTGGGCTTCCTCCCTCAGGTGTTTTGGTGAGCTCGTTGGCTGCCTTGCTATTTAGCTCCACCTGAGTCTGTCTTCCTTGCTCCTTGTCAATGTTCCAGTGTTGGATCTGAGCTACTGCATCTTTCCTTGGGCCTGCTGCTCTGCTAGATGTGCTTCTAGTTTGTTTTCTGTTTTTTCTGTCCAGCTTGCTATTAATTTTTGCTGGAAGCTCTGAGAAGCAAAGGGGTGCACCGCCGTGCTGTTAGTTCGGCACGGTGGGTCTTTTTGCCCCTTTGCGTGGTTTTCGTTTTAGGGTTTTTTGTAGACTGCATAGTTCTCTTTGCTATCCTCGCTCTGTCTAGAATATCGGGCCTCACTTTGCTGAATCTATTTCATTCCTACGTTTGTCTTTTCATCTTGCTAACAGTCATTATATGTGGGGGGCTGCCTATTCCTTTGGGGTATTTCTCTGAGGTAAGTCAGGCTTGTATTTCTATCTTCAGGCTAGTCAGCTCCTCAGGCTGTGTCGAGTTGCATAGGTAGTGATAGGCGCAATCCACTGCTGCTTATAGTTGTGTGAGGATAGATCAGGTACTGCAGTCTACAGAGATTCCACGTCTCAGAGCTCGTCCTATTGTTTTTGGTTATTGCCAGATCTCTGTATGTGCGCTGATTACTGCACGCTGTGTTGCCTGATTGCCAGCCATAACAGTACAAGGAGCCACACCAATGATTCCCAATAGAGGGAAAAAAGAAATCCTGACATCATTTTTTTTTCTTAGCTCTGTCTTCAGTCTTTTTTTTCCCCTAGACATTAGAGTGCTTCAGGACACAGCTGTGGACATGGATATTCAGGCTCTGTGCTCCTCAATGGATAATCTCGTTGTAAATGTACAAAAGATTCAAGATACTATTACATAGTAACATAGTAACATAGTTAGTAAGGCCGAAAAAAGACATTTGTCCATCCAGTTCAGCCTATATTCCATCAGGGGTATTGATCAGAAATCGATGCTAGAACCAAGAATTCCGATTCCTGATTTGTTTTTTGGTGACAGAACTAAGTTCCTGAGCTTCAGAAATAATTGTAAGCTATTTTTGGCCTTGAAACCTCATTCTTCTGGTAATCCTATTCAACAGGTTTTGATTATTATTTCTTTTTTGCGCGGCGACCCACAGGACTGGGCGTTTTCTCTTGCACCAGGAGATTCTGCATTGAGTAATGTTGATGCATTTTTCCAGGCGCTGGGATTGCTTTACGATGAGCCTAATTCAGTGGATCAGGCTGAGAAAAATCTGCTGGCTTTATGCCAGGGTCAGGATGATGTAGAAGTATATTGTCAGAAATTTAGGAAGTGGTCAGTACTCACTCTGTGGAATGAATCTGCACTAGCGGCTTTGTTCAGAAAGGGTCTCTCTGAAGCTCTTAAGGATGTAATGGTGGGATTTCCTATGCCTGCTGGTTTGAATGGGTCTATGTCCTTGGCCATTCAGATCGGTCGTCGCTTGCGCGAGCGTAAATCTGTGCACCATCTGGCGGTATTGTCTGAGAGTAAACCTGAGCCTATGCAGTGCGACAGGACTATGACTAAAGTAGAACGGCAAGAACACAGACGTCTGAACAGACTGTGTTTCTATTGTGGTGATTCTACTCATGCTATTTCTAATTGTCCTAAACGCACTAGGCGGTTCGATAGCTCTGCCGTTATTGGTACTGTACAGTCCAAATTCCTTTTGTCCATTACCTTAATGTGCTCTTTGTCATCGTATTCTGTCATGGCGTTTGTGGATTCAGGCGCTGCCCTGAATCTGATGGATTTGGATTATGCTAAACGTTGTGGATTTTTCTTGGAGCCTTTGCGGTGTCCTATTCCGTTGAGAGGAATTGATGCTACACCTTTGGCCAAGAATAAGCCTCAGTACTGGGCCCAGCTGACCATGTGCATGGCTCCTGCACATCAGGAAGTTATTCGCTTTCTGGTACTGCATAATTTGCATGATGTGGTCGTGTTGGGGTTGCCATGGCTACAAACCCATAATCCAGTATTGGATTGGAACTCTATGTCGGTAACCAGCTGGGGTTGTCAGGGAGTACATGGTGATGTTCCATTTTTGTCTATTTTGTCATCCATTCCTTCTGACATCCCAGAGTTCTTGTCGGACTTTCAGGATGTATTTGAAGAGTCCAAGTCTGATGCCCTACCTCCGCATAGGAATTGTGATTGTGCTATCGATTTGATTCCTGGTAGTAAATTCCCTAAGGGTCGTTTATTTAATTTGTCCGTACCTGAACACACCGCTATGCGCAGTTATGTGAAGGAGTCCCTGGAGAAGGGACATATTCGCCCATCGTCGTCACCATTGGGAGCAGGGTTCTTTTTTGTAGCCAAGAAGGATGGTTCGCTAAGACCGTGTATTGATTACCGCCTTCTTAATAAGATCACTGTTAAGTTTCAGTATCCCTTGCCATTGATTTCTGACTTGTTTGCTCGGATTAAGGGGGCTAGTTGGTTTACTAAGATTGATCTTCGTGGTGCGTATAATCTGGTGAGAATCAGGCAGGGAGATGAATGGAAAACGGCATTTAATACGCCCGAGGGTCATTTTGAGTATCTGGTGATGCCGTTCGGACTTGCCAATGCTCCATCTGTTTTTCAGTCTTTTATGCATGACATTTTCCGTGAGTATCTGGATAAATTCTTGATTGTTTACTTGGATGACATTTTGATCTTCTCAGATGATTGGGAGTCTCATGTGAAGCAAGTCAGAATGGTTTTCCAGGTACTGCGTGCTAATTCCTTGTTCGTGAAGGGATCAAAGTGTCTCTTCGGTGTGCAGAAAGTTTCATTTTTGGGGTTCATCTTTTCCCCTTCTACTATCGAGATGGATCCGGTTAAGGTTAAGGCCATCCAGGATTGGACTCAGCCGACATCTCTAAAAAGTCTGCAGAAATTCCTGGGCTTTGCTAATTTTTATCGTCGCTTCATCTGTAATTTTTCTAGCATTGCCAGACCATTGACCGATTTGACCAAGAAGGGTGCTGATTTGGTTAATTGGTCTTCTGCTGCCGTGGAAGCTTTTCAGGAGTTGAAGCGTCGTTTTTGCTGTGCCCCTGTGTTGTGTCAACCTGATGTTTCTCTTCCGTTCCAGGTCGAGGTTGATGCTTCTGAGATTGGTGCAGGGGCGGTTTTGTCACAGAGAGGTTCTGGTTGCTCAGTGTTCAAACCATGTGCTTTCTTTTCCAGGAAATTTTCTGCTGCTGAGCGAAATTATGATGTGGGCAACCGAGAGTTGCTGGCCATGAAGTGGGCATTCGAGGAGTGGCGTCATTGGCTTGAGGGTGCTAAGCATCGCGTGGTGGTTTTGACTGATCATAAGAACCTTACTTATCTTGAGTCTGCCAAGCGCTTGAATCCTAGACAGGCCCGTTGGTCGTTATTTTTTGCTCGTTTTGATTTTGTGATTTCATACCTTCCGGGCTCTAAAAATGTGAAGGCGGATGCTCTGTCTAGGAGTTTTGTGCCCGACTCTCCGGAGTTATCTGAGCCGGCGAGTATCCTCAAGGAAGGAGTCATTGTGTCTGCCATCTCTCCTGATTTGCGGAGAGTGTTGCAGAAATTTCAGGCTAATAAACCTGATCGTTGTCCGGCCGAGAAACTGTTCGTCCCTGATAGATGGACTAGTAAAGTTATCTCTGAACTTCATTGTTCGGTGCTGGCCGGTCATCCAGGAATCTTTGGTACCAGGGAGTTGGTTGCTAGATCCTTCTGGTGGCCATCTCTGTCACGGGATGTGCGTGCTTTTGTGCAGTCCTGTGGAATTTGTGCTAGGGCTAAGCCCTGCTGTTCACGTGCCAGTGGGTTGCTTTTGCCCTTGCCGGTCCCGAAGAGGCCTTGGACACATATTTCGATGGATTTCATTTCTGACCTTCCCGTTTCTCAAAAAATGTCGGTCATTTGGGTGGTCTGTGATCGCTTTTCTAAAATGGTCCATCTGGTGCCCTTGGTTAAATTGCCTTCCTCCTCTGATTTGGTGCCTTTGTTCTTCCAGCATGTGGTTCGTTTACATGGCATTCCTGAGAATATTGTTTCTGACAGAGGTTCCCAGTTTGTCTCGAGGTTCTGGCGAGCCTTTTGTGGTAGGATGGGCATTGACCTATCTTTCTCCTCGGCCTTCCATCCTCAGACTAATGGCCAGACCGAACGAACCAATCAGACCTTGGAAACATATCTGAGATGTTTTGTTTCCGCTGACCAGGATGATTGGGTGTCATTTTTGCCGTTGGCTGAGTTCGCCCTTAATAATCGGGCCAGCTCGGCTACCTTGGTCTCTCCATTTTTCTGCAATTCTGGGTTCCATCCTCGTTTCTCTTCAGGACAGGTTGAGTCTTCGGACTGTCCTGGTGTGGATTCTGTGGTGGACAGGTTGCAGCAGATCTGGACTCAGGTAGTGGACAATTTGACCTTGTCCCAGGAGAAGGCTCAGCTTTTCGCTAATCGCAGACGCCGTGTGGGACCCCGACTTCGTGTTGGGGATCTGGTTTGGTTATCTTCTCGTCATATTCCTATGAAGGTTTCCTCTCCTAAATTTAAACCTCGTTTTATTGGTCCGTATAGGATTTCTGAGATTCTCAATCCGGTGTCTTTTCGTCTGACCCTCCCAGACTCCTTTTCCATACATAATGTATTCCATAGGTCGTTGTTGAGGAGATACGTGGCACCTATGGTTCCATCTGTGGAGCCTCCTGCCCCTGTTTTGGTGGAGGGGGAATTGGAGTATATTGTGGAGAAGATTTTGGATTCTCGTGTCTCTAGACGGAAACTCCAGTATCTGGTCAAATGGAAGGGTTATGCTCAGGAAGATAATTCCTGGGTTTTTGCCTCTGATGTCCATGCCCCAGATCTTGTTCGTGCCTTTCATGTGGCTCATCCTGGTCGGCCTGGGGGTTCTGGTGAGGGTTCGGTGACCCCTCCTCAAGGGGGGGGTACTGTTGTGAATTCTGTGGCTGAGTTCACTTCTGTGGTCACAAGTGGTATTGCAGTCTCTGGGCTTCCTCCCTCAGGTGTTTTGGTGAGCTCGTTGGCTGCCTTGCTATTTAGCTCCACCTGAGTCTGTCTTCCTTGCTCCTTGTCAATGTTCCAGTGTTGGATCTGAGCTACTGCATCTTTCCTTGGGCCTGCTGCTCTGCTAGATAAGTGCTTCTAGTTTGTTTTCTGTTTTTTCTGTCCAGCTTGCTATTAATTTTTGCTGGAAGCTCTGAGAAGCAAAGGGGTGCACCGCCGTGCTGTTAGTTCGGCACGGTGGGTCTTTTTGCCCCTTTGCGTGGTTTTCGTTTTAGGGTTTTTTGTAGACTGCATAGTTCTCTTTGCTATCCTCGCTCTGTCTAGAATATCGGGCCTCACTTTGCTGAATCTATTTCATTCCTACGTTTGTCTTTTCATCTTGCTAACAGTCATTATATGTGGGGGGCTGCCTATTCCTTTGGGGTATTTCTCTGAGGTAAGTCAGGCTTGTATTTCTATCTTCAGGCTAGTCAGCTCCTCAGGCAGTGTCGGGTTGCATAGGTAGTGATAGGCGCAATCCACTGCTGCTTATAGTTATGTGAGGATAGATCAGGTACTGCAGTCTACAGAGATTCCACGTCTCAGAGCTCGTCCTATTGTTTTTGGTTATTGCCAGATCTCTGTATGTGCGCTGATTACTGCACGCTGTGTTGCCTGATTGCCAGCCATAACAATGCAGGCTGCGTCCAGTCACAAATAGCCCGAACCTTGACGGGATCCATCTCAATAGTAGAAGGGGAAAAAATATACCCCAAGAAAGAAATCTTCTGGACTCCAAAGAGACACTTTGAGCCCTTTACAAACAAGGAATTAGCCCGCAGGACCTGAAACACCTTCCTGACCTGCTGAACATGAGACTCCCAGTCATCAGAAAAAAACAAAATATCATCCAAATACACAATCATAAATTTATCCAGATATTCACGGAAAATATCGTGCATAAAGGACTGGAAGACTGAAGGAGCATTAGAAAGTCCGAAAGGCATTACCAAATACTCAAAATGGCCCTCAGGCGTATTAAATGCGGTTTTCCACTCATCACCTTGCTTTATTCGTATAAGATTATACGCACCCCGGAGATCAATCTTAGTGAACCATTTAGCCCCCTTAATGCGAGCAAACAAATCAGTCAACAAAGGCAAAGGATACTGATATTTTACGGTAATCTTATTCAAAAGACGATAATCTATACAAGGTCTCAAGGACCCATCTTTCTTGGCCACGAAAAAAAAACCTGCTCCCAAAGGGGACGAAGATGGACGGATACGTCCCTTTTCCAAGGACTCCTTAACATAATCCCGCATAGCAGTATGCTCTGGCACTGACAGATTGAACAAACGACCTTTAGGAAATTTACTACCAGGAATTAAATCTATAGCACAATCGCAATCCCTGTGAGGAGGAAGCGAACTGAGCTTAGGCTCCTCAAAAACATCCCGATAATCCGACAAAAATACAGGAACCTCAGAAGGAGTAGATGAAGCGATAGAAATCGGAGGTGCATCATCATGAACCCCCTGACATCCCCAGCTTAACACAGACATTGTTTTCCAGTCAAGGACTGGATTATGAGTTTGTAACCATGGCAGACCAAGTACTAGAACATCATGTAAATTATACAACACCAGGAAGCGAATCACCTTCTGATGAACGGGAGTCATACGCATGGTCACTTGTGTCCAGTACTGAGGTTTATTCATAGCTAAAGGTGTAGAGTCAATTCCCTTCAAAGGAATAGGGACTTCCAGAGGCTCAAGACTAAACCCACATCGCTTGGCAAATGACCAATCCATAAGACTCAGGGCAGCGCCTGAATCTACATAGGCATCGACGGAAATGGATGATAATGAGCAAATCAGAGTCACAGACAGAATGAACTTAGACTGTAACGTACTAATGGCAACAGACTTATCAACCTTTTTTGTGCGTTTAGAGCATGCTGATATAACATGAGCTGAATCACCACAATAAAAGCACAACCCATTTTTCCGCCTATAGTTTTGCCGTTCACTTCTAGACTGAACTCTATCACATTGCATTGTCTCAAGTGCCTGTTCAGAAGACACCGCCAAATGGTGCACAGGTTTGCGCTCCCGTAAACCCCGATCAATCTGAATAGCCATAGTCATAGACTCATTCAGACCCGTAGGCGCAGGGAACCCCACCATAACATCTTTAATGGCCTCAGAAAGGCCATCTCTGAACTTTGCAGCCAGGGCGCACTCATTCCACTGAGTAAGCACTGACCATTTCCGAAATTTTTGACAATATATTTCTGCTTCATTTTGCCCCTGAGAGAAAGCTAATAAAGCTTTTTCAGCCTGAATCTCTTGGTTAGGTTCCTCATAGAGCAAACCCAATGCCAGAAAAAACGCATCCACATTAAGCAACGCAGGATCCCCTGGTGCCAATGCAAATGCCCAATTTTGAGGGTCACCCCGCAGGAAAGATATAATAATCTTAACCTGCTGAGCAGGGTCTCCAGAAGAGCGAGATTTCAAACAAAGGAACAGCTTGCAATTGTTCCTAAAATTCAGAAAACTAGATCTATCTCCAGCAAAGAACTCTGGAATAGGAATTCTAGGTTCAGACATAGGAGCATGTACAACAAAATCTTGTATATTTTGAACCTTAGCAGCAAGATTATTCAAGCTGGAAGCTAAACTCTGGACGTCCATGATAAACAGCTAAGGTCAGAGCCATTCAAGGATTAAGAGGAGGAAAAAAAAAAAAAAAAAATCAGCCAGGCTGCAATTAGGGCTAGGCAGCAACCTCAGAGGAGAAAAAAAAAAAAAAAAAAAAAAACTTCCTCAGACTACTTTTCCTCCTACTTCAGCCCAAACATTTTTGGGCCGGCTATACTGTCATGATTCCAATGGCAGGGAATCACAAAAGGACAAGCACCAACGAGCTCTAGGGTGATGGAACCTGAGCTGACCGCGACCCTAAACCTGAACACACAAATAACAATAGCCGGGGAACGTGCCTACGTTGATCCTAGACGTCTCGCACCAGCCGAAGATCTAACCTCCCCTATTAGAAGAAACACAGACCTCTCTTGCCTCCAGAGAAATACCCCACAGAAATAGCAGCCCCCCACATATAATGACGGTGAAATGAGAGGAAGGCACATACACAGTATGAAATCAGATTCAGCAAAATGAGGCCCGCTAAAACTAGATAGCAGAGGATACAAAAGTAAACTGCGCGGTCAGCAAAAAACCCTTCAAAAAACCATCCTGTAATTACTTAAACTCATGTTCCAACTCATGGAACATGAGGAGCAATTACAGCCCGCTAGAGCAACCAGCAGCAAAGAAACAATTATATGCAAGCTGGATAAGACAAAAATAAATCAAAACGTGGAACAAGTAAATCAAAAACTTAGCTTGTCCTGAAGATTACTGAAGCCAGAAGCTGAGGTAACAAAACACTCTGATAACCTTGATAGCCGGCGGGGAAATGACAAGAAAGCCCGGTTAAATAGGAAACACCCAAATCCTAATAGAACAGGTGGACACCAGAGACAGCAGAACACAAATCACCCAGTACCATCAGTAACCACCAGAGGGAGCCCAAAAACAGAACTCACAACACCCCTCGTGACTCACGTCTAACGGTTCGCCCATAGATGTTGGTAGCGGGGGCAATATCCCCTTCATGGCGTAGAGGGCCGCCACCACAATCTCAGCAGCGGGAGACCAGTCATAGATGGGACGGGGATCGGTTGGTGGGGCAGGGTCGCTTTTGGTACCTGCGTCTGATGTGGTTCCACCGATGTCGATCGGCTCCGCTGACGAGGACACTGGAGTCTGCTGCGGCTCTGACCACAGCTCTCCCTGTGCGATCTTCTTGCACAGCTCCGGCTTGCATTTCTTCGCCGTCGCCGACCCCACGTCTGGAGTCGGGAGGTCTGACGCCTCCAGTAGCGGCAGGCACTGGGTCGCCTCTGGTGGGCTGAGGGGGTCCTGGACTACTTAGTCGCGATTCAGGTACTCGCTGGTCGTCGTCTCTACTTCTTGATCTGCGGCGGCACACACACAAGGCTCCTCCATTCTCTGGGGTTTGAGCTCCTGCATTCCTTAGCTCATCATCCTGCAGCCGTAGTCAGAGGGGGCGGTCGCTACTTTTGGCGCCGCTTTCGCGATCTCCTCCCATGGCACGCCCTTCTTCTTCTCCTGCGCTCCTCGTGGCGCGGCAATGGCGGCGGTCTTGGCGGGAATCTTGGCGGCAATTAGCAACGCACAGTCTTTGTAATAAACCACAGTTCAAGCACAACTCCAACACAGTTCCAAGGCACACATGACCTGTTTCTTCAGGCTTAAGTAGGATCCTGTTCGTGACGCCAAGTTGGAGCACCCCCAGAAGCAGGGCCGCGGGTTACTCGGTACCGGTCCTCTCTGGCTCAGTTCTATGGTTGTCACGGTGGCTGGACCCGGTCCGTGACCCTGCTAAGGGGCGTCCAATAAAAGGGGTGATGAAAGTCAGCTAAGGTTTCGTGACGCCACCTGTGGTATTTGGTCAGGTCGACCGACGCTGCTTGGGGTTCACTGGGGTGATGTAATGGCAGCTAGATGGTATACCTTCCCACAGGTGAAGTATATCCCCAGGGCTTCCCAGTAGTGTAGGTGGCGATGGTGTGAGGTGCAGTCAATAACAAGGACACGGGGTTGCAGTCTCTTTACCTTTTTACTGAAGACTTCAGGATCCTCAATCCAGAGCACTGTTAACAGGGCTGTCTGAGACCGGCCGGTCCGAAGGCACATCCAGAGTTCCCTTTGCAGGTGGAAATCGTTGCCTACCACTAGCGCCTGTGTGTTGTAGTTCTTCCCTGCTGAGCATTCGGGATAGTCCTCACAACTTCTGTTCTCGTTCTTTCTCTTTCTCTCTCTCTCTGTCCCCCAAGTTTATCTGGATATGACGCACCTGCTTGACGGGAAGGCTCGGAGCTATTCTGGGACCCTAGAGACGCCCCTCTCCACGCTTGCCCCCTATGTCTGCTTAGGTAATGTATGGTAGACAGCCAACCTATAATTAACTGTCCTGCCGTATTTGAAGTAAGGCATAAAGTCAGTTACTTCCTCGGTGTTCCGGTCACCGGCTACGCGCCTCAGTAGGAAGTTGCCGTTCTCGGGGCACGACTCCTACTGGCTCTCCTTTGTGCTTGATCTCGTTTCTTACTTTCCACAATATCCTTCTCTTCTTGTCCTTTCTTAGGATACCGCCGCAAGGTAGTGCAGGCGCGGTTCTGTTGCTTTCTATTTGTTCTGCTAGGCCCCTGTCAGGAACCCACCCCTGACAGGTCCTCCCTGGACTCTCCCCAGGCTGCGTGCTGTTCTAACTTCCTATCCAATCCCTAGTTTTACCAGTGTGAGGAGTTGCCTAATACATAGTGCCTTTTGCTCCCCCTAGTGGCCAGAGTGTGAAGTGTAATGTGTGCTTTTGATACCCGGTCAGGTGAACTCCTTTAGTGCAATCAGACATAACATCACCCTCCTTAGTGGCAGAGTGACATTACTGCAACGACCAAGTCTCTGGGGCGCTGCATATGCATGGCTCATATCCCCCCTCCTGTATGTGGAGCGCTCCCAGACGCAGGGCCGCGGGTTACTCGGTACCGGTCCTCTCTGGCTCAGTTCTATGGTTGTCACGGTGGCTGGACCCGGTCCGTGACCCTGCTAAGCGGCGTCCGATAAAACGGGTGATGAAAGTCGGCTAAGGTTTCTTGACGCCACCTGTGGTATTCGGTCAGGTCGACCGACGCTGCTTGGGGTCCACTGGGGTGATGTAATGGCAGCTAGATGGTATACCTTCCCACAGGTGAAGTATATCCCCAGGGCTTCCCAGTAGTGTAGGTGGCGATGGTGTGAGGTGCAGTCAATAACGAGGACACGGGGTTGCAGTCTCTTTACCTTTTACTGAAGACTTCAGGATCCTCAATCCAGAGCACTGTTAACAGGGCTGTCTGAGACCGGCCGGTCCGAAGGCACATCCAGAGTTCCCTTTGCAGGTGGAAATCGTTGCTTACCACTAGCGCCTGTGTGTTGTAGTTCTTCCCCGCTGAGCATTCGAGATAGAACGAGAACAGAAGTTGTGAGGACTATCTCTTTCTCTTTCTCTCCGTCCCCCAAGTTTATCTGGATAGGACGCACCCATTTGACGGGAAGGCTCGGAGCTATTCTGGGACCCTAGAGACGCCCCTCTCCACGCTTGCCCCCTATGTCTGCTTAGGTGATGTATGGTAGACAGCCAACCTATAATCAACTGTCCTGCGGTATTTGAAGTAAGGCATAAAGTCAGTTATGCATGGCTCATAATTCCCCCCCTGTATGCATGGCTCACATCCCCCCCTCCTGTATGCAGGATATGTCAGGAGGTTACCCAGGACTTTAAAAAAAAAAAAAACCTTGCTCAGGTGACGCCCCCCGCATCGTCCCCGCCCTAGCCACATGCCTTCAAGTGCCTAGTGGAAAATACAGCCCTGACTGTAGGGGGCATGTCAGGAAAAAAAGGCGGTTTGCGTGGGAAATTGGGACACTTGGTGGGGACTACTCAATAGGACAGTCCTGCGCTGCAGCACCTCAGGCCTTGCACACTCTGCATGTGGACGATGTGAATCCGTGCATCCTCGGACTCCTGTGACTGAGAGTTTTACCCGCATCGTTCCTCTGACTGCCGTGAGTTCGCGGCCCAAACCTTACCAGGCGAGCCACCTTATCCCCGCCGCCACTGAACTTAGACGCTTTCTGGTGATGTCAGAGACTGCTTCACACCACGTACTTCAGCCCAGTAATCGAGAACCTCGCCTCTGGGTGTCAGGATGCGTGCCTTCTCTCAAGAATCAATGCATAAATTTAATTCAGGAACAGGCCAGAGACTTCACCTGTCACTTACGGCGCCACCGTGGGATTCCATGGTTGCACCACCCGGAAACCATCAGATGGATACGTTTACCAGTTTTATAACTGTTCTCACCCTGACACTATACCCAGTTTTACTCACCTCTTAACCCTTCCTCTCCCTGCAAGGAGTATCCCTTGTAATAAAACCTTTAGCTCTTGCACTGCCTCCTGCTCGTCACTGCATCCCGCTTTCCTGCAATTCTTACAACAGCACGACAGGAGAAATACAAATAAATGGCTTCTCAGGGTGTGACTACTGCTTGGAAGACTTTCCGTCCGTAGGCTGGCTGTTTACCTGATACTATGTCTAGCTTTTAATGTTAAGTGGGGTTTCTTTCCTTTCCGATTCATATGCCATAGAAATAACTGAAGTAATCCATCTGGATAGGGTCACCTTTGAGGCTTTCTTGCCTTTATTCCTTATTTATTCTGCATGCTGTACAAACAGGTTTAAGACCTGTCTCCAGGAATCTGTAGCTTCCACGTAATGCATCACTGATCTTCTTACTTCCAGAATGTGGAATAATCTTTCCTTCTCATTACGTGGAAGCTGACAAAAAAATGGCAGAACGATCTTCTGGTTCAAATTTGTCTTAGGCCGGTTTCACATTTGCGGTTGTGTCCGCAGCGTTTCTTCCGCAAATATCGCAAATAAATATCGCAAATAAAGCATGCGTTGTGTATTCCTAGCTTTATCATTAGGGAAGCATGCGTTTGTGATTGTTCGCGCTTTGCCACGTTTGACAACGCATGCGTCGTCTCGTCGTCTGCGGTTTGCCGCAGAAATGCAACATGTAGTAATTTTTTTGAGGCGTCAATTTGCCGCCTGGAAACGTATGCGGTCGATTGCGCAAGGAATGCGCCAAAAAACGCATAGTTGTCTATATGAACGCATGCGTTCACAAGCACATGCGTTTGCTTGCGCTCGTGAACGCTTGCGTTTCATAAGAGAAAAACATGTCTAGACACTGATAAGCCACCCCCCACATACGAGGTGATAAAGGGAGGTAGTGGACATTTGCAAGTCACTACTCAGCAGACAGCCAAGCAGAACAGATGGACCACAGCAGACAGCCAAGCAGAACAGATGGACGACAGCAGACAGCCAAGCAGAGCATACAGACCACAGCACCTTTGAGAAAACAAGCCTCTGAACAATGTGAGTATATCCTAGCCAATGCCTTTATTTTCTATTTTCTGTCTCTACATGTCCTAATTTCTTGCATTTCTTTCTTTCTACATGCATCAGAATGTCTTCTTCTTCTTCTGATGAGGAGCAACATCCTGGGCCGTCGGAAGTCGAACATGTCAGTGAGGTACTTGCCTCCTCAGATTGGTAAGTATTCAATGTCACATCTACACATGTGACAATTTTAGTTTTTCATTTTTTTTAGAGCTCTTCTTCAACTGCGGCAGAGACTGGGCAGGAGCAGCGGAGTCAAGGTCGGGTGGAAAGACGGCAGCGGGTACGTATACAAGGCTGAATGTTTACTGTATCCTCCGTGTAATATTCTTGAATCTTCCTTTCTTTTCATTCCTATTTCTTTACTTTTTTCTTCTGGAATCCTTTTGTATGTTGACTTTCCTATTCATGCCATTTCTCAGCATCTTTTTTCTTTCTTTTCCTTATGTTAATTGACCAAACTTTAATGACTTTATTTAATTTTTAGGTTCCACAACGGGAGGATGACCTAATTGAAAATTACCTCCTCATCTCCCTGGTCCAGGAGCGAGTCCCGTTGTGGGACACCCGGGATCCACTGCACTCAAACAACGTCACGATCCGGCGCCTATGGAATGAGGTGGCCAAAGAGATGTGGGATGGCTGGGACAACGCCCCGACTCGGGTCCAAAGTGCATTTGGTAAGTATTGCACTGCAGTGTGAAGCAGCAGAGACCTTGGCCGTGCTCACTCAACTGTGTGTGATGAAAGAAACTCTCAGGAGTTTCTCTCATCACACACAGTTGTGTGAGCACGGCAAAAAGTCAATTTTCTGACCATAATTTTTTTTAACAGTGGACAAAGTCAAAACACGTTGGCGTTCGATGAAGGACCACTTCAACAAGGACCTGCGTCAAGAGAGCCGTGTTCCCAGTGGTTCAGGAGCAAGGATCCAAAAATATACCATCGCGTTCTGGCATTTTTAAGACCGGTCCTTGCACAGAGAACGTAAGTATTTATCCCGTGCATTAGGTTGTATTGTATTGCCATAATCTGTATATTTCTATTCCACAGGATTTTGCGTCTGGTTAATTTTTGGTATTGATTTTCTTATGGACTCTGGCATGGCTGCATGTTCTACGAGCACTATGGACTCTGGCATGGCTGCACGCTCTACGAGCACTATGGACTCTGGCATGGCTGCACGCTCTACGAGCACTATGGACTCTGACACAGTGCAGCCAGACCCTGACAGGTCAGCCACCACAACCATGCCAAGACAGATGAGCCCACCGATGCTTCCCAGAACCACGCTATCCCCCCCAAAAAAAAAAAAAAACAGCGGACTCTTAGTATTCCTCCCCCTTCACCTCCCAGTGTGTCTGTAATGTCAGGCGTGTTTCACCCTTCCAGTGCGTCTCAAGCCTCTCATGTGTCAAGCCCCATCCCCGAACTACCAGACCCCACTATTTTCATTGCCCCTTCTCCTGCCACCTCTGCGTCGTCCACGGTTAGCCAGGCCTCAGTGCTTCACACCCCCCGTTTACATCACTCTACCCCAAGCCGGCACAGTAAGTAAATATTTTTGTTGTTAAAAAATAAATACAATTTTTTTTGCCTTAATTATGTTTGGTTTATTGTGTCTTTCGCCGCCGGCAACACACACCGTGCGCCAAATAAGAAACTTCGCCACACTCTTTATTTTTGGGCCACATCATATCTCCAGTA
Source organism: Ranitomeya imitator (assembly GCF_032444005.1). Taxonomy (NCBI): domain Eukaryota; kingdom Metazoa; phylum Chordata; class Amphibia; order Anura; family Dendrobatidae; genus Ranitomeya; species Ranitomeya imitator. The sequence goes on from NC_091282.1 coordinate 656,588,454, forward strand.
GTTAGCAAATAACAGACTGCAGCTATGTGTGTCTTTAGTATAAAGATATGAGGTGGGCCCAAAAATGAATTGATGTATTATCTCCATAATCTCTTCCTTCTGCTTAGTCTGTGACTAGTGTTGCAGTCTGAAGAGAAAATGGTGGACATACAATGCGAACTATACTCAACAGGGCAGTGGGTGTGCAACTGGTTCGTCCAGTTCAATGTGGGGTTGCTCCTTTGCCATTATATAATTGTGCAGAACCACACTGGCTTTGACTGTCTCCAATTTTAGATTAATGGCTGATGCAAGAATGCGCCATTTTGAGACTAGAATCCCAAAGGTACACTCTACTGTTCTTCGGGCCCTGGTCAGTCTGTAGTTAAAGATCCTTCTAGTGTGGTTCAAGTCCCGACTGGAATAGGGCTTCAGTAGGTTTTCACACATCTGAAAGGCCTCATCCCCAACCATAACAAATGGCATCGGTGGACCTTGAGTGTTGGGGAGCGGTTGTGGCCGTGGAAAATTAAAATTTTTGCCATACACATGGCGGCCCATATCAGAGTTCTTAAAAGTCTGGGAATCGTTGCCACGGCCAAAAGCTCCAATGTCCACGGCGATGAAGCGACAGTCCACATCGGCTATTGCCATGAGCACAACAGAAAAATATTTTTTGTAATTGAAGTACTCCGATCCTGTTCGGGCTGGTTTGATAATGTGAATGTGCTTTCCATCAACCGCTCCCAAACAGTTTGGGAAATCACACACACTCCAGAATATTTCCGCAATTTCAAGCCACTTGTCCAAGGTGGGTAGGGGTATAAACTCATCCCAGAGTACATTCCACAAAGCCCGGCAGGTGTCCGCAACTATTCCGGACAGGGTGGATATTCTAAGCCAGTATTGGAAGTGGAGGGATGATAAACTCTCTCCAGTTGCCAGAAATCTGTAAGAAAAACAAACCCCCCAAAAATTACAATCTATTCTATTTATGATGTGGTTACGCTAAAGACAGAATGGAAAATGCCCAAAACATACATGTCAGAAAACACCAAATTTGGACTGTCATTGGTTTAGATTTGGAACGTACCTTAATGTAACCAGCAGACGTTCCTCTGCTGGAATTGCTCTACGGAGCTGGGTGTCCTGTCTCCGAATGGCTCCTTGGACACGAGCAAGCAAATCCCGGAACGAGTTTTGCGACATCCTTGTATATTCATGGAATTTGTCTGGGTTGGCATTAAGCTCGCCATACAGCGTGTGATAGGCTCCACGTCTCTCACACAATTCAATAATGGGGTGTCTCCAAAAACGCCTACGTCGTCTCCTTCTCAATCTTTCTCGATTTCTGTCTTGCTCCCAAGCAAACGCACAGGCAAGAAACAGCTTGATGCTTAAATCCAGGTTGAAATAAAAGCTGTCCGTCCATCATGACACAGGATACAGGAGCAAAATATGAAGATTTCAGCTGTTCAGGGGTCTATATAAAGATATCCCATAATACCCGCCCTCTGTAGTCCCATTGGCGGTGTCTGGTTATCTAGATTTTTCTCCTGTAAAATTTGTCATCATGCGCACCAAAAACGCAAACGCAGAGAAAAATGCATATAAACGCGTACAAACACGGCGTTTTTTTTAACCGCATGCATTCCCACATGCGTCTAGAAAACGCCGCGTTTGTACGCATTTATATGCGTTTTTTTTACCCTCTCTATTAACTGAATTCTTGATTTTACTATCTCCATCTTGAATTTTTTGTACCTGACCCACTGATTTAGAGATTTCAGATTTATAATGGTATAGTATTTGCCCAAAGGCTGCTTTATGGAGAAAAGGGAATGAATAGTGAGCCTGACCTTTCTTTTAAAGGGGTACTGGCAAGATAGAAGATTTTGTGGATTTAGTCCACGTTGCCGATAATGATAAAAAGTCAAGGTGTTCAAATAAACAAAAGTGGTTTAATTCAACCGCTTTAAGGTTCAAATGACCTCTTCCTCAAGACATAACCACAATTGTACCTGTGGGTACCTGTACCTGGTACTTGGTATCTTGCCATATTGATACGGTCTCTTGCGGGCCCGTGGATCTGCTGCAGCTGGAATCCTCATTGAGATCTATATGCCTTACCAATAGCTCTATCAGGTTAGTGCAATCTGAATTAAATGAAATTTGTGTCCATCAGATAAGACCCAAATGCGCTGATCTCTCCTACAGTTTATTCCTTAAAGGAGCTTTTTGAGGCGGAGAGGGACTGGGGTCTGGTGATGTGATACTGTTGAGGGGGAGATGGGAAAAGTCTATTCTGTACCTTTCCCCAATCAGGATTCACTGTACCTGGTTCACAAGATCCACTGGTTGTCTGTAATGGCCCACCAACCTTTTAGGAAAAACTGAAGTCCCCCGATGGGCTGGAAGAAAACTAGGCACATCTACCTCTACCGCTTTTGGGGTAACTCCACCTTTCAGCCTTCCCCTGTAATCCTGCTTGTGGGACTAACAGAGCCTATGAAATGAGTAGTATTTTTTATTTTTCTTCCGGTAACCCTTTCTTGTTGTCAGAGACCCTCTAGAATGTCATCTAAAACTGGGCTGAAGACATGTGCATGAGAATGGGACAGAGCACAGCTTGTTTTTTGAATGGCTGTCCCCGGCCATGTTTTAAAGGGAACCTGTCACCCCCAAAATCGAAGGTTAGCTAAGCCCACTGGCACCAGGGGCTTATCTACAGCATTCGGGATATATCCAGAAAGATGAGAAAAAGAGGTTAGATTATACTCACCTGGGCGGGCAGACCGATCCCATGGGCGTCGCAGTCCGGTCCGGGGCCTCCCATCTTCTTACGATAATGTCCTCTTCTTGTCTTCACGCTACGGCTCCGGTGCAGGCGTACTTTGTCTGCCCTGTTGAGGATGGAGCAAAATACTGCAGTATGCAGGCGACGGGCCTCTCTGACCTTTCCCGGCGCCTGCGCACTGCTGTACTTTGCTCTGCTCTCAACAGGGCAGACAAAGTACGCCTATGCCAGAGTTGCAGCGTGAAAACAAGAAGAGGACATCATCGTAAGAAGATGGGAGGCGCTGGACCGAACCGCGACACCCTTCGGACCGGCCACAGTGGGAACGCCCCTGGGAGAGTATAATCTAACCTCTTTTTCTCATCTTTCAGGATACATCAGGGGCTTATCTACAGCATTCCAGAATGCTGTAGATAAGCTCCGGATGTCGGTGGGCTTAGCTCACCTTCGATTTTGGGGGTGGCAGGTTCCCTTTAAGCCAGATGGCCCGTCATGCAGAGTTAGATAGCTGCTGAGGCATTCAATTCCACTTCCTGACGACTTCAACTCAAAAATATTTCCATACATTCCTAAACCAAGAATCTGCAAAAACCCTAGTCCATGCCCTCATCATCTCCTGCCTTGACTACTGCAACCTCCTGCTCTGTGGCCTCTCCTCGAACACCCTCACACCCCTCCAATCTATTCCATACTCTGCTGCCCGACTAATCCACTTATTCCATTACCCAGCCTCTCCCCTCTGTCAATCCCTTCACTGGCTCCCCATTTCCCTGAGACTCCAGTACAAAACCCTAACCATGACATACAAAGCCATCCACAACCTATCTCCTCCATACATCTGTGACCTCTTCTCCCAGTACTTACCTGCACGCAACTTCCGATCCTCACAAGATCTCCTTCTCTACTCCCCTCTTATCTCCTATTCCCACAATCGCATACAAGATTTCTCTCGCACACCACCCCTACTCTGGAACTCTCTACCACAACTTATCAGACTCTCGCCTACCATCGAAACCTTCAAAAAGAACCTGAAGACCTACCTCTTCCAACAAGTCTACAACCTGCAGCAACCACCAATCGACCAAACCGCTGCACGACCAGCTCTACCCTCACCTACTGTATCCTCACCCATCCCTTGTACATTGTGAGCCCTCATGGGCAGGGTCCTCTCTCCTATTGTACCAGTCATGACTTGTATTGTTTAAGATCATTGTACTTGTTTTTATTATGTATACTCCTCCTGACATGTAAAGCGCCATGGAATAAATGGCGCTATAATAATAATAATCTGCCATAAATTGTGCTGCCATTTTTAACATAGGGAGGGAATCTAACATAAGCTCTCTGGGGTGTTGGATTTTAACTGGGATGTCAGCTCATCAATCCAGATGCACATGGGCCTGGCTACCGAAGTGGTGACTATGTAAGCTTTAATGATGGCTGCTGAAGATTGCCAACTTCTTTTTAGTAATACCTCTGCCTTTTTGTTCATAGCATCTCGAAGGCAGGAAGAATCCTCAAAAGGTATTGAGGTCTTCTTCGCCAATTTGGCGTTGGGAATGTCAACCGTTGTGATCTCCTCCCACATCTTGACTTCCTCCGGATCAAAGGGAAGATGAGCTTTAAAATCCCTGAGAATGCCAGTCATTTTTCTGTATCCTGCTGTTCCTCCAGGATCATTGCTCTTATATGTTTGCTGACTGGTAACACTCTATTTCTCTGTGTTATCAGTCCTCCAAACATCTTGTATTGTATCATGTGTGGCACCTGAGCCTCCTCGATCTTCTTGGCACCCCATACAGCTCGTAAAAGATCGTCTGTATTTTTGGATGAGAAGATACTTCTTTCTCTCCTCTGAGAGCATCTGAAGAATACTTTCTTCCTCTCCCTCAATGTCCTGATCTGAATAATAAGAATAAGCGTATGCCTCTTCTGAAGATTCTTCCATCCCCCATCTGGCTTTCTTTTCATAGGAAGTATTTTGAGCTGGCTGTGATGGTACAAGACTAGCGATGGCTGCTTTGGACCTTTTCCTTAATCATGGCCCACATGTCCGTTAAAAGAGACGACTGTTTGTCCTTAAGGAATTTTGGAATACAATCTGCTCACAACTGTTTTTGTATGACTCCGACAGTTTAGCATTGCATGCAGGACATATCCTAAGTTTTTTCTGAGAAGAGGATCCTGATCCAAAGAGAGTCCCTCTGTCCTATTTTAAAAGCATTTCCTTGTGCTACACAGTGAAACACACACTGCGCCGTCTGTATAAGTGGTATCCCTCTAAACCGGGTACGCATTGAATGCTGGAACACACATCATCAGAAGGCGTCATGTGACGGAATTGCATTCCAGGCTGGAATGCACACCTGTGTGCACGACCCTGAATTTGGCCGGCAGCTGCAACATAGCGCCGAGAGCCCTCTGCAGAGGGAAACGGCGATGTCGGGAGCCACATCCTGCTCTACAGACTGGGCTGAGGGACCCCTCGCCCAGTGAGGTATCAGCCTGGAGCCTCTTAACAGTGAGAAGTGAAGAGATCAACTCCCCTCCGATCCCCGAGGTGCAGGGTAAATCTTCGAGCTGCTATGTCTCTTTCTCTGCGCTCTGTCCTGCTACGAACAGGAAAAACACCGAGGATGAGGTGGAGCTGGGCTTTTAACCTCTTCTGTTTCCTGTCTCTAGAGGATGAGTAGGACTACCTCCTGTTGTGCTAGTGCAGCGCCCCAGGGTCCTGGTCGTTGTAGTAATGTCATTGTCCTCCAGGGGGAGTGATATTACGTCTGAAGGCAATAAAGGAGATCTCTTTACCAGGTATCACAAACCACACAACACTCTTCACACTCCAGGCCGCCAGGAGGAACCATGCTTCTATTTAATAGGGCACTGCTCACAATTAGGTAAAACAGGTGGTTTGGACAGGAAGTTAGGCAGAAGTGAGCTGGGCTTCACTCAGTGAGCTGCTATCTGAGCTTCTCTCAGGTAGTGGGTCCCTGACAGGGGTGGGATCCTGTCAGAGGCTTAAAGGGAACCTGTCACCCCCCCAGGCGTTTTTAACTAAAAGGGCCACCTTGTGCAGCAGTAATGCTGCATTCTGACAAGGTGGCTCTTTTAGTTCTGGGTGCTGTAACTGCCGAAATAATCAGTTTTGTAAATTGTCCTAAATACCTTTTCTTCAGTCAAGGAGGCAGGCCTTTCCCCCCTGCTGCAGACGCCTCACAGCCGTCACTCAAATCTTCTTGGTACCGGGTGCCGCCTCCTCACCGCTGTTTTGAAATGAGCGCAGCGCAGTGAGCGCTGCTCATCTGTCCTCATATGCAGTCCAGCTGACTGTGTCTGTGCGGACGCCCTGCCTGTGAATCCCAGCCCCGTAGTATGAATAAATAAGAAGACACTGCGGGGCTGGGATTCACAGGCAGTAGCGTTGAGTGCAAGTGCTCGCTACTTGAGATTGCATTGTGTGCTCGGGTATGCACCGAGTATCACGGGTGTTCGAGTGACATGTTTGAGTCCCTGCCCCGTATGTTTCACCCAAAAAACATGCGTGTATTGCTGGTATGGCAGGAAATCCACGCGTGTTTTTTTTTCCGGCCTATCTAAAAGCCGCAAAACATGCAGGGCAGAGACTCAAGCATTGCACTCGAGCACCCGCGATACCCGGTCCATACTCAAGCACCCCGACTCGAGTAGCGAGAACTTGCGCTCAACACTGGTCGTCATATTGTCATCATTTTTTTTACTTTTGAAAAAAACTCTAACCTCAACCCTAACAGCAAAGAATGAAAGAAATAAAAATTATATATACCGTATCTAAAAAATAAAAAATCTGATTAAGTGGATGACATACTAATACTAAAGAAATAAAAATTATATATACCATATCTAAAATATAATAAATCTGATTAAGTGGATGACGTACTAATTATTGGTTTTTGATCACTGTGATAGTGTCTATCACAGTGATCAAATGTAACAAACAGGAATAAAAACAACGCTGTTGCTGCCATTTTTTTTTTCACGTGAGTATATCTGTCCCACGACGCCTTTCAACTATGTCGGCATCCTATAGGCATACAGCTGAAGCTCCCTCTCCCATTATTCCCTCTCTGTGTCTGGTATCTCAGCGCAGCAGGCGCCATGACATCATTACAATGTGCCAGCTCTACTGAGGTGTGCAGAGGATCTGAAGACTCCATGAAGAGACTGGTGCAGCGGGGGAGTGAGCAAAGGTGAGTACTTATATTTTTAAATATGGGGCCTATTATATTGTATGGAGCACTATGTGGGACCATCATACTGTATGGAGCACTATGTAGGCCCATTATACTGTATGGAGCACCTTGTGCGGCCATTACACTTCATAGAGCACTATGTGGGGACATTATACTGTATTGACCATTATGTGGGGCCATTGTACTGTAAAACCCTAACCCCAACCCTAACAGCAAAGAATGAAAGAAATAAAAATTATATATACCGTATCTAAAAAATAAAAAATCTGATTAAGTGGATGACATACTAATTATTGGTTTTTGATCACTGTGATAGTGTCTGATCAAATGGAACAAATAGGAAGAAATACAACACTGTTGCGGCCATTTTTTTTTACGTGATTGCCGTTGCAGCAATCATGTGATCGGGGACTGTAAAAGCGGCCCTGATCATAGTCTCCAGGGTCTTAGCTACCCTGGGTAGCTGAAATCCTAGATATTCGAAGACTCTGGGGGGGCTATACCCGATCGCTGTTTTAGTGGCAGCCGTTTTAATGCTTACTGGTGGTCATTAAGGGGTTAAAAAGAAGCATGCTGAGCAACTCTACCAGTGATTGGCTGAATCGGTCCTGCATGTTTTCCTTAGTAAATGAATAAAGCTGGATGTCTTCCTGTCTGTTACTGAGAAAACTAATTCAGAGAAGTGATCTGCTCCTCTTCACCCGATAAACTAATACAGTGTGCTGTGAATGCTGCTTACATACACCCGTTCACCACTGCAAGCGTGACCATGGGTAAAAACTGTTGTAGTTGTTTTCTCTGACCAAAAGTCAGATTGCCGGATCACCAGTGAGGCTAAACTAAAAGACCAGGCTCTTGCAAATAACGAGCGCTCAGAGAAAAGAATGCAAAACAAGCAATAGGGAGAAGTTCAGCTTGCCCTGGTGAAATAAAGAACTGAAATATTCGTTTTCAACTGGGTGAGTGCCGGTGTTTTTCTCCTATTTGGACGATTCTGATACATGTTATTTTTCAAGCTGAGCACCGTTTACCTGTTGAATATGGCTGCTACATTTCAGTAATAATAGGGGACAGACATCTTCAGTTGTGAATGAGGCTTCACTCTAGTGCAGTTCTACTTTTTCTTCTGTTTTTGCATTTAAGAAGTTCAGCTAAGGCTACTTTCACACTAGCGTCGGATTCGGCCCGTCGCATTGCGTCGGGCCGAGATTCCGACGCTAGCGTTTGTTGTGCCGCACAACGGGTGCAGCGGATGCATTTCTCCGGCGCATCCGCTGCCCCATTGTGAGGTTCGGGGAGGTGGGGGCGGAGTTCTGGCCGCGCATGCGCGGTCGGAAAAAGCGGTCCGTCGGCTGCAAAAAACGTTACATTTTGCTCCCGGCGGTCTGCCACAACACGGTGCAACCGTCGCAAGGATGCGTTTTTTCCCGTAAAGGACGCATTGCGAAGTATTAAAAAAAACGCCAGTGTGAAAGTAGCCTTAACCTGAGCAGAGCCAAGGGGTTTATGGTGTCTGTTATGCTTTACATAATCTGTATTACACCAAACATTCTGCAGTTTGCTGGAGGAAACAGTCAGCACTCATATGGACAGACAAAACCCTACAGCTCAGATAATCTCCTAATATAAGGTGACTGTACAGTGTCTGGGATAAAGACTACACTTCCCAAAATGCAAAGCACAAGCTCAAAAACTGGACAATGCTGGTTAGCTTTTTTCCAGATGGTTGGGGCCCCGGGGGTTCCAGCGCTCAGCCAACGATCAGTGAGCCATCTCCTATCCTATGGGTAGAGCACATATGTCAAACTCTGGCCCGCAGGGTGAATATATTAGGCCTGCAAGTAAGGTGGGACCCCCGAGTATATCTGGCCCACGACGCCTTTCAACTATGTTGGCATCCTATAGGCATACAGCTGAAGCTCCCATTCCCATCATTCCCCCTCTGCATCTGGTATCTCAGCACAGCGGGCACCATGACATTACAATGTGCCCGCTGTACTGAAATGTGCAGAGGATCTGAAGACACCATGAAGACACTGGTGCAGCAGTGGAGTGAGCAAAGGTGAGTACTTATTTTTTTTAATATGGGTCCTGATATATTGTTTGGAGTACTATGTGGGACCATCATACTGTATGGAGCACTATGTAGGACCATTATACTGTATGGAGCACCTTGTGGGGCCATTACACTGTATGGAGCACAATGTGGGGACATTATACTGTATGGAGCACTATGTGGGCCATATCAAGAATATTGGAAATATAATTTTATGTCAATCATTTGTATCCTATTTGGCATGGGATTAAAAAACCTTTCCTTTGTGAAGCTGCAACAGAACACCTATCTCAGCAGGCTGTGGGTGACAGATCTCACACCTTGGGTCAGCTAAGCTCAGGAAAAAATGCTTGCATACAAGATTGAGTCCATGCTGTGTAACTGCTTTGTTCAGACAGATAGAATTTCATAAGGAGAATATGGACTTATCCTACATGCTAGCCACACACTGGCTACATTTTAAAGATCTTTGGAACAGGCTGCATGGCTTCCAGGGTCCCGCTCTGTTTTAGCACCCCAGGGTGGTCAGATGCGTAGAATAGATAGTAGGTGCCAGGTAGCAAAGCTGTGTTTGTTATCAACGAATAGCAGAGGTCCATGTGGATCCGATGGCACCAAAAACCCTTACCTGGGACTGTACATTAAGAAGTTATGACCTGTCTTAGGTTTTGGAGTTTTTAGCTGGCAGAGACAAGGGGAGGGGATTTAGGTACATCCCAGAGGGCAGGAGGGGAGTGACCCAAAGGGGCTAAATGCTGATGCAAAGCATAGCCTATTGCTTTTTCTCTGGGGAGGATGTGACAACACAGTGTAGGGGAGAAGACACGTAACAGAGGGGACTACCGCCTCCCATGTAGCAGCCCCTACCTCGCAAGCTAGGCCTTTCATCTTTTACCTCTTATATTCTGCATCCTTTGTCCGACCACTATTGTATTTGCATATCGACCATTGCATATATATCACCATTGTGTATATAGTGTTTTGTCTACTGTGCCCTTAAGACGCTTAAATATATGATTTAAAGCTGATGTAAAGCATAGCCTATTGCTTTTTCTCTGGAGAGGATGCGACGACACATAGTGTGGGGGAGAGGTCAAGTAACAGAAGGGACCACCAGCCTCACATGTGGCAGCCCCTCCCCCCGAAAGCCAGACCTTTCATCTGACTCTTATATTGTGCATCCTTTGTCCTACCACTATTGTATTTGCATACCGACCATTGCATATGTATGACCATTGTGTATATAGTGTCTAGTGTGCCCTTAAATATATAATTTAATCTTGGGTTGCTCTTTTACCTCGATCCATGAATCAACACTTACGTGATCTCAACTTAACTTTCCTTTCTACCGGGGATAGTTTCCAGCCCGATATAATCCCGTTAACAAACCAGGCTTATATCTAACGAGGAACTGATGGCAGTCATACCAGGCCCACTAGGTGCTAGTGAAATGGGCCTCTCAGCCTGTCAGGGTTGTGAGCGAGCATGATGTCACGGCACTTACTACTTGGGCCACATTCTCTCACTCTCTGTCCGATCTCCGAGAGCTGCTACTCCGCAGGTGGCGCCATCTTGGAGGATGATTTTTCTTCTTCTCGAGCAAGATGGTGCCTCCAGCGCCTGTGCAATAGCAACTATCGGATCTCTATACATATATAGATAGCTGCTACTGCGCAGGCGGGCGCCATTTTCAAATTGATTTTTTTCTTTTTTGTACTTGCTCAATAACATCAAGAACAGTCATTACTAGGACACTAAACATGCGATTATGCTGCAGCACAGGTGCCACGGCTCTTCAGTATGTACAGGTATTCATTATGCAAACTAGGGGGCAGGTCATTATGCAAACTGAGGGATCAGTGACCTGTCAGCTGTCTGCATTATGAATACCTAATCAGAGAACCACATTAAGATCCCCCTCCAGGCCCGCCCTGGGGCATGAGCATATCATTAACTAAAAAGTGAAAATAAAGATAAAACAACAATTACAAGATGGATTTCATCAACCCAGGTATCATTTTAATCAGTATAACAGCACCGACCTGACATTGTGTGTAGGTTACTGTGCACAACCCTGCAAACAGGTTCCCTTTAAACTCCTGTACAGGTGACATGTGGGGAGGCCCCTAGCTCTGCTGAAAGAGGTCTCGGAAGGAGACTTAGCCACTCCTGGACTGTCGGTCATTGAGTATGTTGTGTGTTTCTGTAACAAGATACAGGCCTTGGCGCAGCTGGTGCACAATAATATGACGCAAGCGTAGGCTGACCAGAAGCGATGGTACAACCAAAATGCTGATGAGAGGACCTAGCATGTGGCTCAAAACATGTTTGTACTGGTCCCCATGCCCCAGGACAGGCTTCAGGAGGCCTGGGAGGGCCCATACCTTGTGCATCAACAGCTCAATGCCGTAACATATTTGGTCACCCTGGAACACGCTCAATAAAGGCAGAAGGCCTTCCATGGGAACATGATGAAGGCACATCTTGAACGAGAGACCTGCGCCCTCCTCGTATGCAACTTGCCATAAGAGGGAGAGGCAGAGGCCCTCCCAGATATGCTCACCCAGGCTAGAGAAAGTGGAACCATCGAGGATGTGCAAGTTTGTCACGAGCTTTTGTTGGACCAATGGTCCCAGCTGTGGGCAACCCTACACCCCTTCTGGGATTTGTTCAGCAACAAGCTCCGAAGTACAGAGTCGCCTGTCTATCATGTGGACACTGGGGATCACCCCAGTCTGGTGTTCAGCATATTGAGTCTCCCTGGAGGTACAGCAGCACATGTACCAGGAGATTGGTGAAATGCTGAAGCTGGGAGTCATCCAAATATCCAACAGCGATTGGGACTCGCTTGTATTCCTCATCCCAAAAAAGACAACCTGGTTCTGCGTGAACTACGGGGGGCTCAAGGCTGTCAGTTTATCAATGAATACCCAATGCCGCACATCGATGACTTGCTTGATCAGTTGGCCGAGGCCGAGAACCTGACTATCATGGATCTGAGCCAGGAGTATTGGCAGATTCCCCTGACCCGCAAGGCGCAGGAACGTTCTGCCTTTATTACCCCAGTCAGACAGTGCGAGTCCACAGTGATGCCATTTGGTATTAAGAATGACCCTGCATCTTTTCAGCGGATGGTCAGCACATTGTTCAAGGGACTTGAAGGGTACGCAGCTGCGTTACTGGATGAAATTGCAATTATCAGTCCCACCTGGGAGAATCATCTATAACCAGATGGTGCTGGTGCTTGTGCGGATCTTCCGGACAAGCTTGACTATTAAGCTGGAAAAGTGCCAGCTGGATATGAATGAGGTCCACTACCTGGGACATTGGGTAGGTGGGGGGGCTCTGAAACAGAAGCCTGGAAAGGTGGATGCCATAGCATCCTGGCCCACCCCCCAGGACCAAAAAACAGGTGATGTCCTTTGTGGGCACCCCCGGGTACTTGAGGGGGGATTCTGTTCTTCTAGCCTTTAAGGGCTCTGTATATGGAGTCGGCAAATTATTCTAGGAAAATCTGTGCTCCAGGAGGCAAATAGCGATCTGTCCTTCCAGCGTCTCGCTGTATGGCTAAGCAGTACTGTACAGCCACACATTGGGTATTTCTACATTCAGCAAAAGTTGTTAGACAAATTGTGGTGCCATTTTTTTACCAATTTCCCAGTGTAAAGTTGTGAAATCTGGGGCTAAAACAAAAGTTTGGTGGTAAAAATGTAATTATTATTTTCTTCACTGCCCAATGGTTTAAAATTCTATGACCCACCTGTGATGTCAATATGATCTCTTATGGGGGTTCTGCTGTTCTGGCACCTCAGGGGCTCTGCCAATGTGACTTGTCACCCTCAAACCAGTCCAGCAAAATCTGAACTCCAACATGGCGCTTTTTCCCTTCAGCTCTCTACCTGAAACTCAACCTTTCCAAAACTGAACTTTTGTGCTCTCACCATCTACTGACCTTCTTAAATCTAACATCTCCCTCTCCGTGGGTGGCACCACAATAACGCCCGGGCAGCAGGCTCGCTGTCTGGGTTTTATGGTCGATACCAACCTTTTCTTCACCTCCTTTATACAATCTCTTGCCAGCTCTTGTTGCTTGCACCTAAAAAACATCTCTAGAATCTGCCCCTTTCTCACCATGGAAGCAAAAACCCTCACTGTTGCCCCGATCCACTCCCGCCTCAACTACTGTAATTTTCTATCAACTGACCCCCCCTCACTCGACTTTCCCCTCTCCAGTCCATCATTAATGCAGCAGCCAGGGTCATCTATTTGGCTAATCAATACTCGGACCCATCCGCTCTGTGTCAGCCATTGCACTAGGAGCCAATTTAAACTGCTTGTTCTCACCCACAAAGCTCTCCACAGTGCAGTACCCCCTTAATATCCTTCCTCTTGTCTGTTTATCGGCCTACCCGTCATTACGCTCCACAAGCGAGTTTCGACTAACATCCGACCTAATCCGCACCTCCCACTTCTGGCTCCAAGACTTCTCTCAAGTTGTGCCAATCCTCTGGAATGCTGGAATACCCCAAGAAATTAGGACTAACCACAACTTATACAATTTTTGGCGATCCCTAAAAACACATTTGTTTAGAGTGGCCTCATGTTCCCTAATCGCAGTCCTTTTATATTTAGCCCACTGACTATTTCTCTAAACATAACTCTCCATCAAACTCCACCACACTCAAAAGCACCACAAATATTGGCTGTGACTAACTCATGCAGTCTTTGTCTATCCCCCATTCCTTCAAGATGGCTGGACCATCATTGTAAATAAGAACCTGCACATTGTGTGTCCTGCACCTCATTGTACATTATAAGCTCTTACCAGCAGAGTTGTCATTATTTTGCTTTAATTATCGTATTGTTGTTAAGGTTGTTACCTAGGACTGTTGTATATGCACTTTTGAATTGTAAAGCGCTGTGGAATATGTTGGCACTATATAAAGATAAGCACCTGCACTTTGTGTCTCCTGCACCTCATTGTAGATTATAAGCTCTAACGAGCAGAGTTTTCATTATTTTGCTTTAATTATTGTATTATTGTTAACGTTGTTACTTATTACTGTTGTATATGAACTTTCAAAAGTAGCTTTCGGTCACATATGGGGTATCGGCGTACTCAGGAGAAATTGCACACAAAATTTTGGGATCTATTTTCTCCTCTTACCTTCTAAAAAAAAATTGGGGATTAAAAACATTTTTGTGGGAAAAATGTTTTATTTTTTTATTTTTACGGCTTTACGTTATAAACTTCTGTGAAGTATCTGGGAGTTCAAGGTGCTCCCCACACATCTAAATAAATTCCTTGATGAGTCTAGTTTCCAAAATGGTGTCAATTGTGGGGGGTTCCACTGTTTAGGCACATCAGGGTCTATTCTGTCCCCGGGGCCCGTAGCTGCAAATATGGCTCTGTGAGATGCTGGATCCCTTCACCTTACTTACAATTGGCGACGGTCGCAGATAGCTTAACTCAGCTGCAGCCACACATGTTATGAAGAATCCAGAAGAGACTTTGATTTCTTTAAGAATTCTTGTTGAATGCATAAAAACAGCAGCAAGTAAAAAAGACTTTCTTCAGACAGGCTGAAAGCACATGTGCCTCTAATGAAGCCAAGATGGAGACTGAGACACAGGGAGAAGAAGAAAGAAGTGACATGACACCCAGCAGAGGGAGACAGGGAGACAGAATGGACAAACTTCATGGAAAGGGAAGATTTCAGCTATGCAAAACACAGGAACACATAGCAACAATAAACAATATTGAAAGACTGCAATACAGCATGTAAAATGTACAGGATAGTCTGTAAAATGTCTCATTCATGGGACATAACAGGGTCTCTCCAAACGGGATATGGTGTCCTCTAATTATTCTAGCAAGCTTTGTGTCCAAAATGTCAAATGGAGCTCCATCCATTCTGAGCCCTGTCATACGCCCAAACAGTAGTTTCCCCTCACTCATGGGATATCAACATACTCAGGAGAAATTGCACAACAGATTGTACGCTACAATTTCTCCTGTTAACCTTGTGAAAATATAAAATTTGGGTCTAAAAAACTTTTGTGGGAAAAATGTGATTTTTTTTATTTTCATGGCTCAAGGTTATAAACGTCTGTGAAGCATCTGGGAGTTCAAGGTGCTCATCACACATCTAAATAAGCTCCCCGAGGGGTCTTGTTTCCAATATCGTGTCACTTGTGGGGGGTTTCCACTGTTTAGGCACATCAGGGGCTCTCCAAACATGACATGGCATCTGCTAATTATTGCAGCAATGTAATGTAATCCCTAAAAAAAATGGTTTTGTAAATTTTCTTGAAAAAATGAGAAAACGCCGGTCAACTTTTGATCCTTATAACTTCCTAAAGAAAAAGTTACCGGTATGTTTCAAAAATTGTGCTGATGTAAAATAGACATGTGGGAAATGTTATTTATTAACTATTTTGTGTGACTTATCTCTCTGTTTAAGGGCATAAAAATTAGAAGTTTGAAAATTGATACATTTTCCTCATTTTTTTCCACAAATAAACACAAGTTATATTGAAGAGATTTTACCACTATTATGAAGTACAATATGTCATGAAATAAACAATCTCAGAATCACTGAATTAAGAGTTATTACCTCATAAAGTGATACTGTGTAGAATTGTATGAAGGGGAAAACCGGCTTGGGAGCTGAAGGGGTAAAGGAGTTATCAACCATCTTAGGTTTTGGAGTTTTTAGCTGCTAGAGGCAAGGGGAGAGGATTTAGATTAAACCCAGATAGCAGGAGAGGAGTGATCCAAATGGGTTAAATACTTGTGTAAAGAATGGCCTATTGTTTTTTCTCTGGGGAGGTCACGACGACACATCATGTCCCTTATATCTAACCAGGAGCTGGTGGCAGTCCTACTGGGCTGACCAGGTGCCGTTTCACTGGTGCTAGTGAAAGGGGCCTCTCAGCCTGTTAGGGTTGTGAGCGAGTGTGTTGCCACATCGGTGACTGCGTGGGCCACATTCTTTGACTCCCTGTGCCTCTCTGCGTAAAACTGTAAAATTAACCTTATGTTTTCGCTAGGGGGTTCGCAATGTCACGTTTGTGCAAGTGAGGAGAGTGTATCACGTGATCACTCGGACATAATGGTGAAGTCTGGCGGGGTGGCGAGGTGCGGGTTCATCACATGTGGTGGCAGCAGTGGAATTCTGCGTGATCTCTCTGGTGCCATCCTGCACAGGCCATTATACTGTGTGGAGCACTATGTGAAACTATTATACTGTATGAATCACTGTGTGGGCCTATTATACTGTGTGAAGCATTATGTGGGACCATTCAACTCTATGGAGCATTATGTGGGGCCCTTATACTGTACTAGATGGTGGCCCGATTCTAACGCATCGGGTATTCTAGAATATGCATGTCCACGTACGACATAGTATATTGCCCAGCGATGTAGTATATTGCCCAGCCACGTAGTATATTGCCCAGCCACGTAGTATATTGCCCAGCCACGTAGTATATTGTCCAGCCACGTAGTATATTGCCCAGCCACGTAGTATATTGCCCAGTCACATAGTATATTGCCAAGTCACGTATTGCCCAGCCACATAGTATATAGCACAGCCCACATAGTACGGTATATTGCCCAGTCACGTAGTATATTGCTCAGCTATATCTTGTACAGCAGAACCACGTAGTATATTGCCCAGTCACATAGTATATTGCCCAGCACAGAACCATGTAGTATAGAGACGTAAAAAAAAAAAAAAGCATATACTCACCTATAGCACGTTGAAGTCCTGCTATACTTACCATCCGCCGCCTTTGCCGCTCCTCTCCACGCTCCCGGGATCGGTCTGTTGCAAGCGGCAGATTGCGTTCCCAGGGTTGGTGTGAGCAGGACCTATGATGACGTCGCGGTCACATGACCGTGACGTCACAGCAGGTCCTTGTCGCACACCAGCCCTGGGACGGGAGCGGAAGCTGCCGCTTGCAATGGAGCGGTCCCGGGAGCGTGGAGAGGAGCGAGAAAGGCGGTGGAGGGTGAGTATAGCAGGTTTTTTGTTTTTTTTAATTATTTTTAACATGACATATTTTTACTATTGATGCCGCATAGGCAGCATCAATGGTAAATAGTTGGGGACACACAGGGTTAATGGCAGCGGTAAAGGAGTGAGTTACACTGCGGGCCGTTACCGCTGCCATTAACCCTGTGTGAGCGGTGAGTGGAGGGGATTCTGGAGCGGGCGCCGGGCAGTGAGTGCAGGGGCGTAGGGGAGGGACTAATCGGACTGTGGCCGTCGCTGATTGGTCGCAGCAGCAATGACAGGCAGCTGCCGAGACCAATCAGCGAACGAATAACCGTGACAGAAGGACAGACAGACAGACAGAAGTACCCCTTAGACAATTATGTATATAGACTAGATGGTGGCCCGATTCTAACACATCAGGTATTCTAGAATATGCATGTCCACGTAGTATATTGCCCAGCCACGTAGTATATTGCCCAGCCACGTACTATATTGCCCAGCCACGTAGTATATTGCCCAGCACAGAGCCACGTAGTATATTTCCCAGTCATGTAGTATATTGTCCATCCACGTAGTATATTGCCCAGCCACGTAGTATATTGCCCAGTGATGTAGTATATTGCCCAGCCACGTAGTATATTGCCCAGCCACGTAGTATATTGCCCAGCCACATAGTATATTTCCCAGCCACATAGTATATTGCCCAGCCACGTAGTATATTGGCCAACCACGTAGTATATTGCCCAGCCACGTAGTATATTGCCCAGCGTCGTAGTATATTGCCCAGCCATGTATTGCCCAGCCACATAGTATATTGCCCAGCCAGTCAGCCACATAGTATATAGCAGAGCCACGTAGTATATTACCCAGCACAGAGGCACGTAGTATAGAGACTTAAAAAAAAAACAAAAACATATACTCACCTATAGTCCGTTGAATTCCTGCTGCCTTTCTCGCTCCTCTCCACTCTCCTGGGATCGCTCCATTGCAAGCGGCAGCTTGCGGTCCCGACCCAGGGCTGGTGTGAGCAGGACCTATTATGACTTCGCGGTCACATGACCGACCGTGACGTCACGGCAGGTCCTTGTCCCACACCAGCCCTGGGACAGGAGCGGAACCTGCCGCTTGCAATGGAGCGGTGCCGGGAGCGTGGAGAGGAGCGAGAAAGGCGGGGGAGGGTGAGTATAGCAGGTTTTTTAAAAATTATTTTTAACATGACATATTTTTACTATTGATGCCGCATAGGCAGCATCAATAGTAAAAGGTTGGGGACACAGGGTTAATAGCGGCGGTAACGGAATGCGTTACCGCCGGCATTAACCCTGTGTTAGCCGTGACCGGAGGGGAGTATGGAGCGTGCGGGGAGCGGAGTGCCGGGGACACAGTGCGGGGAGCGGAGCGTCAGGGACACAGTGCGGGGAGGGGAGCGGTGGGGACACAGACTACGGGGACAGTGACTGCGGGGAGTGGGCGCCGGCCACTGACTGCGGGGATTATGGAGCGGTCATTTTCTTCCAGACTGTGCCCGTCGCTGATTGGTCGTGGCTGTTTTGCGGCGACCATTCAGCGACTTGGATTCACATGATAGACAGAGGCCAGGACCAATGAATATCCGTGACAGAAGGACAGACAGACAGACGGAGGTACCCCTTAGACAATTATGTATATAGATGGAGCACCATCTATCTGCATTATTCAAGCTTTGTATCCTTTGATATTACATATTTAAATTAGGCCATTGAGCCATATGCTTTTTACTGCTCTTGCATAACATATTATTCCAATATTTTATTTTAAGATCTATTAATTAAAATATTTTTTTTCATAGGACAACCACTTGTTTTTGTTTCCATATGAAAAAGTGCATTGTTATATGTGATGATAAGGAAAAACTTCAATTGTAGACATTTTTTTAAAAATAAATATTAAGGTTGGCCTGCAGCTTTGTCCAAGCTTTTAATTTTGGCCCCAAGTGTCTTTGTGTTTGACATCCTTGGGATAGAAGGTAACTCTCAATCTAGGGAAAACACCTTTAACTGCTTGATCCTTTTTTTCGGGAAGATCCCCAGCTGCCATACCAAACTTTTTCTACTGAGCACTCAGGCATGCTCATCTCAACCGAGGCATTACGAGCAATTATCCATCAGCTAGCTAGCATGAACGTCTAGGCTAACAGATGCCCAACTTCAACATAGTCCACAGAATCAGAAAGTAACTAAGGGAAGTGCAGAGTCGCTTTTATAACGTTCTGTAAAACATATGGCACCTCTAAATAGGCGATCTCTTGGCCAAGGAACATTCTCTGGGATATTTACTTCTATTTCTCCATAGAAACAAAAACAATTAAAGGGGTTGCTGGCTCTAAGAAATAAACTAAGTAGGCTGCGGAGAGCTGGGGGCCCGAAGTTTGCTGTTTGTACAGATGTGAGCAGCTGGGGAATAACGCGGAGCAGCTGGAGACTCAGCCATGTTAACTACTGTTCTGCCAGCTGGGAGCCACTCATTTATACACCGCCAGGTCCCGAAAAGTAACTCCAGCCAAAATTATCTCATCACTGTTGCAGGAATGCATCCATTATGACTGAAATCTCCATCAGGTGTTATAAAATATGTCACTTATATTTCATCAGATAGACCTTTCTTTTCATAAAGAAAGTCACGGCCCCGAAATCCTCACGCCCCCCAGTGAATGGCAAACCCCACCTCTGTTGCTTGCATCAATGAATAACAAGCTCCGTCTATGTCTCCTGAACCAGTAAATGGCAAGTCCTGCCCCTGTCTCTTGCACCAATGAATGGGAAGCCATCCCTCTGTCTCTTGCACCAGTGAATTGCAAGCCCTGTCTTTCTCTTGCACTAATGAATTACAAGCCGCTCCTGTGTTTTGCACCACTGAATGGCAAGCCCCGCCTATCTCTTGCACCAATGAAAGGCAAGCCCCGCCTGTCTATTGCACTAATGAAAGGCAAGCCACTTCTGTCTCTTGCACCAATGAAAGACAAGCCCCACCTGTCTCTTGCACCAATGAAAGGCAAGCCACTCCTGTCTCTTGCACCAATGAAAGACAAGCCCCGCCTGTCTCTTGCACCAATAAAAGGCAAGCCCTGCCTGTCTCTTGCACCAATGAATGGAAAGCTCCGCCTGTGTTTTGCACCAATGAATGGCAAGCCCCGTCTGTCTCTTGCACCAATGAAAAGCAAGCCCCGCCTGTCTATTGCACCAATGAAAGGCAAGCCACGCCTGTTTCTTGCACCAATGAAAGACAAGCCCCGCCTGTCACTTGCACCAATGAAAGGCAAGCCACGCCTGTTTCTTGCACCAATGAAAGACAAGCCCCGCCTGTCTCTTGCACCAATGAAAGGCAAGCCACGCCTGTCTCTTGCTCCAATGAAAGACAAGCCTCGACTGTCTCTTGCCAAGTGAATGGCAAGCTCCATCTCTGTCTTACACCAGTGAATGGCAAGCCTCGCCTCTGTCTCTTGCACCAGCGAATGGCAAACCCTGCCTCTGTGTCTTGCACCAGTGATTGGCAAGCCTGCCTTTGTGTCCAGTGAATGGCATGCCTCACCTTTGTGTCCAGTGAATGGCAAGCCCTGCCTTTGTGTCCACTGAATGGCAAGCATCGCCTCTGTGTCTTGCCCTAGTCAATTTTAATCCCTTCATGACCAGGGGATTTTTCGTTTTTCCGTGTTCGTTTTTCGCTCCCCTCCTTCCCAGAGCCATAACTTTTTTATTTTTCCATCAATTTGGCCATGTGAGGGCTTATTTTTTGCGGGACGAGTTGTACTTTTGAACGACATCATTGGTTTTAGCATGTCGTGTACTAGAAAACGGGAAAAAAATTCCAAGTGCGGTGAAATTGCAAAAAAAGTGCAATCCCACATTGGTTTTTTGTTTGGCTTTTTTGCTAGGTTCACTAAATGCTAAAACTAACTTGCCATTATGATTCTCCAGGTCATTACGAGTTCATAGACACCAAACATGACTAGGTTATTTTTTATCTAAGTGGTGAAAAAAAATTCCAAACTTTGCTAAAAAAAAAAAAAAAAAATTGCGCCATTTTCCGATACTCGTAGCGTCTCCATTTTTCGTGATCTGGGGTCGGTTGAGGGCTTATTTTTTGCGTGCCGAGATGACGTTTTTAATGATAGCATTTCGGTGCAGATACGTTCTTTTGATCGCCCGTTATTGCATTTTAATGCAATGTCGCGGCGACCAAAAAAACGTAATTCTGGCGTTTCGAGTTTTTTTCCCGCTACGCTGTTTAGAGATCAGGTTAATACTTTTTTTTATTTGATAGATCGGGCAATTCTGAGTGCGGCGATACCAAATATGCGTAGATTTGATATTTTTTTTATTGATTTATTTTGATTGGGCAAAAGGGGGGTGATTTAAACTTTTATGTTTTTTTTATTTTTTTCACATTTTTTTAAACTTTTTTTTTTAACTTTTGCCATGCTTCAATAGCCTCCATGGGAGGCTAGAAGCAGGGACAGCACGATCGGCTCTGCTACATAGCAGCGATCTGCTGATCGCTGCTATGTAGCAGAATTGCACGTGTGCTGTGAGCGCCGACCACAGGGTGGCGCTCACAGCGACGGGCAATCAGTAACCATAGAGGTCTCAAGGACCTCTATGGCTACAATGGAGACGCATCGCCGACCCCCGGACATGTGACGGGGGTCGGCGATGACGTCATTTCCGGCCGCCCGGCCGGAAGCGGTAGTTAAATGCCGCTGTCTGCGTTTGACAGCGGCATTTAACTAGTTAATAGGTGCGGGCAGATCGCGATTCTGCCCGCGTCTATTACGAGCACATGTCAGCTGTTCACAACAGCTGACATGTCCCGGCTTTGGTGCGGGCTCACCGCGGAGCCCTGCATCAAAGCAGGGGAGCCGGCATCGGACGGTATAGTACGTCCGATGCCGGTAAGGGGTTAAGCCTTGCCTCTGTGTCTTGCACAAGTGAATAGCAAGCCTTGTCTCTTGCAACAGTGACAGAAAGCCTCCCAGGTCCGGACTGGGACAAAAAAGCAGCCCTGCCGCACAAACCCCACCAGCCCACACACTATAACACAACCCACCCCCAATAAGTGAATAATGCTATACTTTGTCGTCCCCTCACCACACTCTTAAATGAGTTATTTAATGAGTCAAATGTGAAAGGTGCAGAAGTGTGCATAATCAACCACAGGTGCATTTACACAGTCCTCTTCAGAGCTCCTGTTCTCAGTATCATGGGGGTCCCAGCAATCAGACCCCCAGGGATTGGAAAGTTCTCGTGATCGAGGATTAATCAGGATAATCCATTTAAATGAGTTTTCCAATATTTATTTCTATTTTTCCCATAGGAATATTGAAAATAATAAACCAATATTGACCCTCCCACAGTCAAATGTCACCTCTCCGACAACAGGACAGGAGAAGTGGTACTGTGCAGTGTATATATACAGAATAATACAGATACTGAGAATTACACCCAGTATACAGGACAGGAGAAGTACTGTGCAGTGTATATATTCAGAATAATACAGACACTGAGAATTACACCCAGTATACAGGGCAGGAGAAGTGGTACTGTGCAGTATATATACAGAATAATACAGATACTGAGAATTACACCCAGTGTACATGTCAGGAGAAGTGGTACTGTGCAGTGTGTATATACAGAATAATACAGATACTGAGAATTACACCCAGTGTACAGGACAGGAGAAGTGGTACTGTGCAGTGTATATATACAGAATAATACAGATACTGAGGATTACACCCAGTATACAGGACAGGAGAAGTGGTACTGTGCAGTGTATATATACAGAATAATACAGATACTGAGGATTACACCCAGTATACAGGACAGGAGAAGTGGTACTGTGCAGTGTATATATACAGAATAATACAGATACTGAGGATTACACCCAGTATACAGGACAGGAGAAGTGATACTGTGCAGTGTATATATACAGAATAATACAGATACTGAGAATTACACCCAGTATACAGGACAGGAGAAGTGGTACTGTGCAGTGTATATATACAGAATAATACAGATACTGAGAATTACACCCAGTATACAGGACAGGAGAAGTGGTACTGTGCAGTGTATATATACAGAATAATACAGATACTGAGAATTACACCCAGTATACAGGGCAGGAGAAGTGGTACTGTGCAGTGTATATATACAGAATAATAGAGATACTGAGAATTACACCCAGTATACAGGACAGGAGAAGTGGTACTGTGCAGTGTATATATACAGAATAATACAGATACTGAGAATTACACCCAGTATACAGGACAGGAGAAGTGGTACTGTGCAGTGTATATATACAGAATAATACAGATACTGAGAATTACACCCAGTATACAGGACAGGAGAAGTGGTACTGTGCAGTGTATATATACAGAATAATACAGATACTGAGAATTACACCCAGTATACAGGGCAGGAGAAGTGGTACTGTGCAGTGTATATATACAGAATAATAGAGATACTGAGAATTACACCCAGTATACAGGACAGGAGAAGTGGTACTGTGCAGTGTATATATACAGAATAATACAGATACTGAGAATTACACCCAGTATACAGGACAGGAGAAGTGGTACTGTGCAGTGTATATATACAGAATAATACAGATACTGAGAATTACACCCAGTATACAGGACAGGAGAAGTGGTACTGTGCAGTGTATATATACAGAATAATACAGATACTGAGAATTACACCCAGTATACAGGACAGGAGAAGTGGTACTGTGCAGTGTATATATACAGAATAATACAGATACTGAGGATTACACCCAGTATACAGGACAGGAGAAGTGGTACTGTGCAGTGTATATATACAGAATAATACAGATACTGAGAATTACACCCAGTATACAGGACAGGAGAAGTGGTACTGTGCAGTGTATATATACAGAATAATACAGATTCTGAGAATTACACCCAGTATACAGGACAGGAGAAGTGGTACTGTGCAGTGTATATATACAGAATAATACAGATACTGAGGATTACACCCAGTATACAGGACAGGAGAAGTGGTACTGTACAGTGTATATATACAGAATAATACAGATACTGAGAATTACACCCAGTATACAGGACAGGAGAAGTGGTACTGTGCAGTGTATATATACAGAATAATACAGATTCTGAGAATTACACCCAGTATACAGGACAGGAGAAGTGGTACTGTGCAGTGTATATATACAGAATAATACAGATACTGAGAATTACACCCAGTATACAGGACAGGAGAAGTGGTACTGTGCAGTGTATATATACAGAATAATACAGATACTGAGGATTACATGCAGTTTACAGGACAGGAGAAGTGGTACTGTGCAGTGCATATACAGAATAATACAGATACTGAGGATTACACCCAGTATACAGGACAGGAGTAGTGGTACTGTACAGTGTATATATACAGAATAATACAGATTCTGAGAATTACACCCAGTATACAGGACAGGAGAAGTGGTACTGTGCAGTGTATATATACAGAATAATACAGATTTTGAGAATTACACCCAGTATGCAGGACAGGAGAAGTGGTACTGTGCAGTGTATATATACAGAATAATACAGATACTGAGAATTACACCCAGTATACAGGACAGGAGAAGTGGTACTGTGCAGTGTATATATACATAATAATACAGATACTGAGAATTACACCCAGTGTACAGGACAGGAGAAGTGGTACTGTGCAGTGTATATATACATAATAATACAGATACTGAGAATTACACCCAGTGTACAGGACAGGAGAAATGGTACTGTGCAGTGTATATATACAGAATAATACAGATACTGAGAATTACACCCAGTGTACAGGACAGGAGAAGTGGTACTGTGCAGTGTATATATACAGAATAATAAAGATACTGAGAATTACACCCAGTATACAGGACAGGAGAAGTGGTACTGTGCAGTGTATATATACAGAATAATACAGATACTGAGAATTACACCCAGTATGCAGGACAGGAGAAGTGGTACTGTGCAGTGTATATATACAGAATAATACAGATTCTGAGAATTACACCCAGTATACAGGACAGGAGAAGTGGTACTGTGCAGTGTACATATACAGAATAATACAGGTACTGAGAATTACACCCAGTATACAGGACAGGAGAAGTGGTACTGTGCAGTATATATACAAAATAATACAGATACTGAGAATTACATCTAGTATACAGGACAGGAGAAGTGGTACTGTGCAGTGTATATATACAGAATAATACAGATACTGAGAATTACATCTAGTATACAGGACAGGAGAAGTGGTACTGTGCAGTGTGTATATAGAATAATACAGATACTGAGAATTACACCCAGTATACAGGACAGGAGAAGTGGTACTGTGCAGTGTATATATACAGAATAATACATATACTGAGAATTATACCCAGTATACAGGACAGGAGAAGTGGTACTGTGCAGTGTGTATATAGAATAATACAGATACTGAGAATTACACCCAGTATACAGGACAAGAGAAGTGGTACTGTGCAGTGTATGTATACAGAATAATACATATACTGAGAATTATACCCAGTATACAGGACAGGAGAAGTGGTACTGTGCAGTGTGTATATAGAATAATACAGATACTGAGAATTACACCCAGTATACAGGACAAGAGAAGTGGTACTGTGCAGTGTATATATACAGAATAATACAGATCCTGAGAATTACACCCAGTATACAAGACAGGAGAAGTGGTATTGTGCAGTGTATATATACAGAATAATACAGATACTGAGAATTATACCCAGTATACAGGACAGGAGAAGTGGTACTGTGCAGTGTATATACAGAATAATACAGATATTGAGAATTACACCCAGTATACAGGACAGGAGAAGTGGTACTGTGCAGTGTGTATATACAGAATAATACAGATACTAAGAATTACACCCAGTATACTGTACAGGACAGGAGAAGTGGTAATGTGCAGTGTATATATACAGTATAATACAGATACTGAGAATTACACCCAGTATACAGGACAGGAGAAGTGGTACTGTATAGTGTATATACAGAATAATACAGATACTGAGAATTGCACCCAGTATACAGGACAGGAGAAGTGGTACTGTGCAGTGTATATATACAGAATAATACAGATACTGAGGATTACACCCAGTATACAGGACAGAAGAAGTGGTACAAGTCAGTGCATATACAGAATAATATAGATACTGAGAATTACACCCAGTATACAGGACAGGAGAAGTCATACTGTGCAGTGTATATATACAGAATAATACAGATACTGAGAATTACACCCAGTGTACAGGACAGGAGAAGTGGTACTGTGCAGTGTATATATACAGAATAATACAGATACTGAGAATTACACCCAGTGTACAGGACAGGAGAAGTGGTACTGTGCACTGTATATATATAGAATAATACAGATACTGATAATTACACCCAGTATACAGGACAGGAGAAGTGGTACTGTGCAGTGTATATATACAGAATAATACAGGTACTGAGAATTACACCCAGTATACAGGACAGGAGAAGTGGTACTGTGCAGTGTGTATATATACAGAATAATACAGATACTGAGAATTACACCCAGTATACAGGACAGGAGAAGTGGTACTGTGCAGTGTATATACAGAATAATACAGATACTGAGAATTACACCCAGTATACAGGACAGGAGAAGTGGTACTGTGCACTGTATATACAGAATAATACAGATACTGAGAATTACACCCAGTATACAGGAAAGGAGAAGTGGTACTGTGCAGTGTATATATACAGAATAATACAGGTGCTGAAAATTACACCCAGTATACAGGACAGGAGAAGTGGTACTGTGCAGTATATATATACAGAATAATACAAGTACTGAAAATTACACCCAGTATACATGACAGGAGAAGTGGTACTGTATAGTATATATACAAAATAATACAGATACTGAGAATTATACCCAGTATACAGGACAGGAGAAGTGGTACTGTGTACTGTATATATACAGAATAATACAGATACTAAGAATTACACCCAGTATACAGGACAGGAGAAGTGGTACTGTGCAGTGTGTATATAGAATAATACAGATACTGAGAATTACACCCAGTATACAGGACATGAGAAGTGATACTGTGCAGTGTATATATACAGAATAATACAGATACTGAGAATTACACCCAGTATACAGGACAGGAGAAGTGGTACTGTGCAGTGTATATATACAGAATAATACAGATACTGAGAATTACACCCAGTATACAGGACAGGAGAAGTGGTACTGTATAGTGTATATATACAGAATAATACAGGTACTGAGAATTACACCCAGTATACAGGACAGGAGAAGTGGTACTGTGCAGTGTGTATATACAGAATAATACAGATACTAAGAATTACACCCAGTATACTGTACAGGACAGGAGAAGTGGTAATGTGCAGTGTATATATACAGAATAATACAGATACTGAGAATTACACCCAGTATACAGGACAGGAGAAGTGGTACTGTGCAGTGTATATATACAGAATAATACAGATACTGAGAATTACACCCAGTACACAGGACAGGAGAAGTGGTACTGTGCAGTGTATATATACAGAATAATACAGGTACTGAGAATTACACCCAGTATACAGGACAGGAGAAGTGGTACTGTATAGTGTATATACAGAATAATACAGATACTGAGAATTACACCCAGTATACAGGACAGGAGAAGTGGTACTGTGCAGTGTATATATACAGAATAATACAGATACTGAGAATTACACCCAGTACACAGGACAGGAGAAATGGTATTGTGCAGTGTATATACAGAATAATACAGATATTGAGAATTACACCCAGTATACAGGACAGGAGAAGTGGTACTGTGCAGTGTGTATATACAGAATAATACAGATACTAAGAATTACACCCAGTATACTGTACAGGACAGGAGAAGTGGTAATGTGCAGTGTATATATACAGAATAATACAGATACTGAGAATTACACCCAGTATACAGGACAGGAGAAGTGGTACTGTATAGTGTATATACAGAATAATACAGATACTGAGAATTGCACCCAGTATACAGGACAGGAGAAGTGGTACTGTGCAGTGTATATATACAGAATAATACAGATACTGAGAATTACACCCAGTATACAGGACAGGAGAAGTGGTACTGTATAGTGTATATACAGAATAATACAGATACTGAGAATTGCACCCAGTATACAGGACAGGAGAAGTGGTACTGTGCAGTGTATATATACAGAATAATACAGATACTGAGGATTACACCCAGTATACAGGACAGAAGAAGTGGTACAAGTCAGTGCATATACAGAATAATATAGATACTGAGAATTACACCCAGTATACAGGACAGGAGAAGTCATACTGTGCAGTGTATATATACAGAATAATACAGATACTGAGAATTACACCCAGTGTACAGGACAGGAGAAGTGGTACTGTGCAGTGTATATATACAGAATAATACAGATACTGAGAATTACACCCAGTGTACAGGACAGGAGAAGTGGTACTGTGCACTGTATATACAGTGGGGCAAAAAAGTATTTAGTCAGTCAGCAATAGTGCAAGTTCCACCACTTAAAAAGATGAGAGGCGTCTGTAATTTACATCATAGGTAGACCTCAACTATGGGAGACAAACTGAGAAAAAAAAATCCAGAAAATCACATTGTCTGTTTTTTTAACATTTTATTTGCATATTATGGTGGAAAATAAGTATTTGGTCAGAAACAAAATTTCATCTCAATACTTTGTAATATATCCTTTGTTGGCAATGACAGAGGTCAAACGTTTTCTGTAAGTCTCCACAAGGTTGCCACACACTGTTGTTGGTATGTTGGCCCATTCCTCCATGCAGATCTCCTCTAGAGCAGTGATGTTTTTGGCTTTTCGCTTGGCAACACGGACTTTCAACTCCCTCCAAAGGTTTTCTATAGGGTTGAGATCTGGAGACTGGCTAGGCCACTCCAGGACCTTGAAATGCTTCTTACGAAGCCACTCCTTTGTTGCCCTGGCGGTGTGCTTTGGATCATTGTCATGTTGAAAGACCCAGCCACGTTTCATCTTCAATGCCCTTGCTGATGGAAGGAGGTTTGCACTCAAAATCTCACGATACATGGCCCCATTCATTCTTTCATGTACCCGGATCAGTCGTCCTGGCCCCTTTGCAGAGAAACAGCCCCAAAGCATGATGTTTCCACCACCATGCTTTATAGTAGGTATGGTGTTTGATGGATACAACTCAGTATTCTTTTTCCTCCAAACACGACAAGTTGTGTTTCTACCAAATAGTTCCAGTTTGGTTTCATCAGACCATAGGACATTCTCCCAAAACTCCTCTGGATCATCCAAATGCTCTCTAGCAAACTTCAGACGGGCCCGGACATGTACTGGCTTAAGCAGTGGGACACGTCTGGCACTGCAGGATCTGAGTCCATGGTGGCGTAGTGTGTTACTTATGGTAGGCCTTGTTACATTGGTCCCAGCTCTCTGCAGTTCATTCACTAGGTCCCCCCGCGTGGTTCTGGGATTTTTGCTCACCGTTCTTGTGATCATTCTGACCCCACGGGGTGGGATTTTGCGTGAAGCCCCAGATCGAGGGAGATTATCAGTGGTCTTGTATGTCTTCCATTTTCTAATTATTGCTCCCACTGTTGATTTCTTCACTCCAAGCTGGTTGGCTATTGCAGATTCAGTCTTCCCAGCCTGATGCAGGGCTACAATTTTGTTTCTGGTGTCCTTTGACAGCTCTTTGGTCTTCACCATAGTGGAGTTTGGAGTCAGACTGTTTGAGAGTGTGCACAGGTGTCTTTTTATACTGATAACAAGTTTAAACAGGTGCCATTACTACAGGTAATGAGTGGAGGAAAGAGGAGACTCTTAAAGAAGAAGTTACAGGTCTGTGAGAGCCAGAAATCTTGATTGTTTGTTTCTGACCAAATACTTATTTTCCACCATAATATGCAAAAAAAATGATAAAAAAACAGACAATGTGATTTTCTGGATTTTTTTTTCTCAGTTTGTCTCCCATAGTTGAGGTCTACCTATGATGTAAATTACAGACGCCTCTCATCTTTTTAAGTGGTGGAACTTGCACTATTGCTGACTGACTAAATACTTTTTTACCCCACTGTATATAGAATAATACAGATACTGATAATTACACCCAGTATACAGGACAGGAGAAGTGGTACTGTGCAGTGTATATATACAGAATAATACAGGTACTGAGAATTACACCCAGTATACAGGACAGGAGAAGTGGTACTGTGCAGTGTGTATATATACAGAATAATACAGATACTGAGAATTACACCCAGTATACAGGACAGGAGAAGTGGTACTGTGCAGTGTATATACAGAATAATACAGATACTGAGAATTACACCCAGTATACAGGACAGGAGAAGTGGTACTGTGCACTGTATATACAGAATAATACAGATACTGAGAATTACACCCAGTATACAGGAAAGGAGAAGTGGTACTGTGCAGTGTATATATACAGAATAATACAGGTGCTGAAAATTACACCCAGTATACAGGACAGGAGAAGTGGTACTGTGCAGTATATATATACAGAATAATACAAGTACTGAAAATTACACCCAGTATACATGACAGGAGAAGTGGTACTGTATAGTATATATACAAAATAATACAGATACTGAGAATTATACCCAGTATACAGGACAGGAGAAGTGGTACTGTGTACTGTATATATACAGAATAATACAGATACTAAGAATTACACCCAGTATACAGGACAGGAGAAGTGGTACTGTGCAGTGTGTATATAGAATAATACAGATACTGAGAATTACACCCAGTATACAGGACATGAGAAGTGATACTGTGCAGTGTATATATACAGAATAATACAGATACTGAGAATTACATCCAGTATACAGGACAGGAGAAGTGGTACTGTGCAGTGTATATATACAGAATAATACAGATACTGATAATTACATCCAGTATACAGGACAGGAGAAGTGGTACTGTGCAGTGTATATACAAAATAATACAGATACTGAGAATTACACCCAGTATACAGGACAGGAGAAGTGGTACTGTGCAGTGTATATATAGAATAATACAGATACTGAGAATTACACCCAGTATACAGGACAGGAGAAGTGGTACTGTGCAGTGTATATATACAGAATAATACAGATACTGAGAATTACATCTAGTATACAGGACAGGAGAAGTGGTACTGTGCAGTGTGTATATAGAATAATACAGATACTGAGAATTACACCCAGTATACAGGACAGGAGAAGTGGTACTGTGCAGTGTATATATACAGAATAATACATATACTGAGAATTATACCCAGTATACAGGACAGGAGAAGTGGTACTGTGCAGTGTGTATATAGAATAATACAGATACTGAGAATTACACCCAGTATACAGGACAGGAGAAGTGGTACTGTGCAGTGTATGTATACAGAATAATACAGATACTGAGAATTACACCCAGTATACAGGACAGGAGAAGTGGTACTGTGCAGTGTATATATACAGAATAATACAGATCCTGAGAATTACACCCAGTATACAAGACAGGAGAAGTGGTATTGTGCAGTGTATATATACAGAATAATACAGATACTGAGAATTATACCCAGTATACAGGACAGGAGAAGTGGTACTGTGCAGTGTATATACAGAATAATACAGATATTGAGAATTACACCCAGTATACAGGACAGGAGAAGTGGTACTGTGCAGTGTGTATATACAGAATATTACAGATACTAAGAATTACACCCAGTATACTGTACAGGACAGGAGAAGTGGTAATGTGCAGTGTATATATACAGTATAATACAGATACTGAGAATTACACCCAGTATACAGGACAGGAGAAGTGGTACTGTGCAGTGTGTATATACAGAATAATACAGATACTGAGAATTGCACCCAGTATACAGGACAGGAGAAGTGGTACTGTGCAGTGTATATATACAGAATAATACAGATACTGAGAATTACACCCAGTATACAGGACAGGAGAAGTGGTACTGTATAGTGTATATACAGAATAATACAGATACTGAGAATTGCACCCAGTATACAGGACAGGAGAAGTGGTACTGTGCAGTGTATATATACAGAATAATACAGATACTGAGGATTACACCCAGTATACAGGACAGAAGAAGTGGTACAAGTCAGTGCATATACAGAATAATATAGATACTGAGAATTACACCCAGTATACAGGACAGGAGAAGTGGTACTGTGCACTGTATATATATAGAATAATACAGATACTGATAATTACACCCAGTATACAGGACAGGAGAAGTGGTACTGTGCAGTGTATATATACAGAATAATACAGGTACTGAGAATTACACCCAGTATACAGGACAGGAGAAGTGGTAATGTGCAGGGTGTATATATACAGAATAATACAGATACTGAGAATTACACCCAGTATACAGGACAGGAGAAGTGGTACTGTGCACTGTATATACAGAATAATACAGATACTGAGAATTACACCCAGTATACAGGAAAGGAGAAGTGGTACTGTGCAGTGTATATATACAGAATAATACAGGTGCTGAAAATTACACCCAGTATACAGGACAGGAGAAGTGGTACTGTGCAGTATATATATACAGAATAATACAAGTACTGAAAATTACACCCAGTATACATGACAGGAGAAGTGGTACTGTATAGTATATATACAAAATAATACAGATACTGAGAATTATACCCAGTATACAGGACAGGAGAAGTGGTACTGTGTACTGTATATATACAGAATAATACAGATACTAAGAATTACACCCAGTATACAGGACAGGAGAAGTGGTACTGTGCAGTGTGTATATAGAATAATACAGATACTGAGAATTACACCCAGTATACAGGACATGAGAAGTGATACTGTGCAGTGTATATATACAGAATAATACAGGTACTGAGAATTACACCCAGTATACAGGACAGGAGAAGTGGTACTGTGCAGTGTGTATATATACAGAATAATACAGATACTGAGAATTACACCCAATATACAGGACAGGAGAAGTGGTACTGTGCAGTGTATATACAGAATAATACAGATACTGAGAATTACACCCAGTATACAGGACAGGAGAAGTGGTACTGTGCACTGTATATACAGAATAATACAGATACTGAGAATTACATCTAGTATACAGGACAGGAGAAGTGGTACAGTGCAGTGTGTATATAGAATAATACAGATACTGAGAATTACACCCAGTATACAGGACAGGAGAAGTGGTACTGTGCAGTGTATATATACAGAATAATACATATACTGAGAATTATACCCAGTATACAGGACAGGAGAAGTGGTACTGTGCAGTGTGTATATAGAATAATACAGATACTGAGAATTACACCCAGTATACAGGACAGGAGAAGTGGTACTGTGCAGTGTATGTATACAGAATAATACAGATACTGAGAATTACACCCAGTATACAGGACAGGAGAAGTGGTACTGTGCAGTGTATATATACAGAATAATACAGATCCTGAGAATTACACCCAGTATACAAGACAGGAGAAGTGGTATTGTGCAGTGTATATATACAGAATAATACAGATACTGAGAATTATACCCAGTATACAGGACAGGAGAAGTGGTACTGTGCAGTGTATATACAGAATAATACAGATACTGAGAATTACACCCAGTATACAGGACAGGAGAAGTGGTATTGCATATGTACAACCCCTGCCTATTAGTCCCTTTGTTACATTACATACATGAACATAGTAACATAGTAACATAGTAACATAGTTAGTAAGGCCGAAAAAAGACATTTGTCCATCCAGTTCAGCCTATATTCCATCATAATAAATCCCCAGATCTACGTCCTTCTACAGAACCTAATAATTGTATGATACAATATTGTTCTGCTCCAGGAAGACATCCAGGCCTCTCTTGAACCCCTCGACTGAGTTCGCCATCACCACCTCCTCAGGCAAGCAATTCCAGATTCTCACTGCCCTAACAGTAAAGAATCCTCTTCTATGTTGGTGGAAAAACCTTCTCTCCTCCAGACGCAAAGAATGCCCCCTTGTGCCCGTCATCTTCCTTGGTATAAACAGATCCTCAGCGAGATATTTGTATTGTCCCCTTATATACTTATACATGGTTATTAGATCGCCCCTCAGTCGTCTTTTTTCTAGACTAAATAATCCTAATTTCGCTAATCTATCTGGGTATTGTAGTTCTCCCATCCCCTTTATTAATTTTGTTGCCCTCCTTTGTACTCTCTCTAGTTCCATTATATCCTTCCTGAGCACCGGTGCCCAAAACTGGACACAGTACTCCATGTGCGGTCTAACTAGGGATTTGTACAGAGGCAGTATAATGCTCTCATCATGTGTATCCAGACCTCTTTTAATGCACCCCATGATCCTGTTTGCCTTGGCAGCTGCTGCCTGGCACTGGCTGCTCCAGGTAAGTTTATCATTAACTAGGATCCCCAAGTCCTTCTCCCTGTCAGATTTACCCAGTGGTTTCCCGTTCAGTGTGTAATGGTGATATTGATTCCCTCTTCCCATGTGTATAACCTTACATTTATCATTGTTAAACCTCATCTGCCACCTTTCAGCCCAAGTTTCCAACTTATCCAGATCCATCTGTAGCAGAATACTATCTTCTCTTGTATTAACTGCTTTACATAGTTTTGTATCATCTGCAAATATCGATATTTTACTGTGTAAACCTTCTACCAGATCATTAATGAATATGTTGAAGAGAACAGGTCCCAATACTGACCCCTGCGGTACCCCACTGGTCACAGCGACCCAGTTAGAGACTATACCATTTATAACCACCCTCTGCTTTCTATCACTAAGCCAGTTACTAACCCATTTACACACATTTTCCCCCAGACCAAGCATTCTCATTTTGTGTACCAACCTCTTGTGCGGCACGGTATCAAACGCTTTGGAAAAATCGAGATATACCACGTCCAATGACGTATTTAGTATTTCTAAAGCCTGTTTATGATATGTAAATGAGGACTTTAACCCCTTTCTGCCAATGGACGTACTATTCCGTCCATGTGGGGTGGGCCCTACTTCCCAAGGACGGAATAGTACGTCCAGCGCGATCGGCCGCGCTCACGGGGGGAGCACGGCCGATCGCAGCCGGGTGTCAGCTGCCTATCGCAGCTGACATCCGGCACTATGTGCCAGGATTGGTCACGGACCGCCCCCGGCACATTAACCCCGGGCACACCGCGATCAAACATGATCGCGGTGTGCAGGCGGTACAGGGAAGCATCGCGCAGGGAGGGGGCTCCCTGCGGGTTTCCCTGAGACCCCCGCAGCAACGCGATGTGATCGCATTGCTGCGAGGGTCTCCTCACCTCCCTCCCTGCTCCAGACCCGGATCCAAGATGGCCGCGGCATCCGGGTCCTGCAGGGAGGGAGGTGGCTTCACAGAGCCTGCTTAGAGCAGGCACTGTGAAGCCTGCAGTGCTCTCAGACAGATCGGTGATCTGACAGAGTGCTGTGAAAACTGTCAGATCACCGATCTGTGATGTCCCCACCTGGGACAAAGTAAAAAAAGTAAAAAAAAAAAATTTCCACGTGTAAAAAAAAAAAAAAAAAAAATTCTTAAATAATGAAAAACAAAAAAAAATATGATTCCCATAAATTCATTTCTTTATCTAAATAAAAAAAACCAAACAATAAAAGTACACATATTTAGTATCGCCGCGTCCATAACGACCCCACCTATAAAACTGTATCACGAGTTAACCCCTTCAGTAAACACCGTAAGAAAAGAAAAAAAAGCGAGGCAAAAACAACGCTTTATTTTCATACTGCTGAACAAAAAGTGGAATAACACGCGATCAAAAAGACCGATATAAATAACCTTGGTACCGCTGAAAGCGTCATCTTGTCCCGCAAAAAAACGAGCTGCCATACAGCATCATCAGCAAAAAAATAAAAAAGTTATAGTCCTCAGAATAAAGCGATGCAAAAATAATTATTTTTTCTATAAGATAGTTTTTATCATATAAAAGCGCGAAAACATAAAAAAATGATATAAATGAGGTATCGCTGTAATCGTACTGACCCGAAGAATAAAACTGCTTTATCCATTTTACCAAACGCGGAACGATATAAACGCCTCCCCCAAAAGAAATTCATGAATAGCTGGTTTTTGGTCATTCTGCCTCACAAAAATCGGAATATAAAGCGATCAAAAAAGGTCACGTGCCCGAAAATGTCACCAATAAAAACATCAACTCGTCCTGCAAAAAACAAGACCTCACATGACTCTGTGGACCAAAATATGGAAAAATTATAGCTCTCAAAATGTGGTAATGCAAAAAATATTTTTTGCAATAAAAAGCATCTTTTAGTGTGTGACTGCTGCCAATCATAAAAATCCGCTAAAAAACCCGCTATAAAAGTAAATCAAACCCCCTTCATCACCCCCTTAGTTAGGGAAAAATTAAAAATAATAAAAAAAATGTATTTATTTCCATTCTCCCATTAGGGTTAGGGCTAGGGTTAGGGATAGGGTTAGGGTTAGGGTTAAGGCTAGGGTTAGGGTTAGGGCTAGGGTTACGGCTAGGGCCAGGGTTAGGGCTAGGTTTAGGGCTAGGGTTAGGGCTAGGGTTAGGGCTAGGGTTTGGGTTAGGGTTGGGGCTAGGGTTAGGGTTAGGGCTAGGGTTGGGGCTAGGGTTAAGGCTACAGTTAGGGTTGGGGCTAAAGTTAGGGTTAGGGTTTGGATTACATTTACGGTTGGGAATAGGGTTGGGATTAGGGTAAGGGGTGTGTCTGGGTTAGAGGTGTGGTTAGGGTTACCATTGGGATTAGGGTTAGGGGTGTGTTTGGATTAGGGTTTGAGTTATAATTGGGGGTTTCCACTGTTTAGGCACATCAGGGGCTCTCCAAACATGGCATCCGATCTCAATTCCAGCCAATTCTGCGTTGAAAAAGTAAAACAGTGCTCCTTCCCTTCCGAGCTCTCCCGTGTGGCCAAACAGGGGTTTACCCCCACATATGGGGTATCAGCGTACTCAGGACAAATTGGACAACAACTTTTGGGGTCCAATTTCTCCTGTTACCCTTGGGAAAATACAAAACTGGGGCTAAAATATAATTTTTGTGGGAAAAAAAGGATTTTTTATTTTCACGGCTCTGCGATATAAACTGTAGTGAAACACTTGGGGGTTCAAAGTTCTCACAACACATCTAGATAAGTTCCTTGGGGGGTCTAGTTTCCAATATGGGGTCACATGTGGGGGGTTTCTACTGTTTAGGTACATATGGGGCTCTGCAAACGCAATGTGACGCCTGCAGACCATTCCATCTAAGTCTGCATTCCAAATGGCGCTCCTTCCCTTCTGAGCCCTCCCATGTGCCCAAACGGTGGTTCCCCCCACATATGGGGTATCAGCGCACTCAGGACAAATTGGACAACAACTTTTGGGGTCCAATTTCTCCTGTTACCCTCGGGAAAATACAAAACTGGGGGCTAAAAAATAATTTTTGTGGGAAAAAATTTTTGTTTTATTTTTACGGCTCTGCATTATAAACTTCTGTGAAGCCCTTGGTGGGTCAAAGTGCTCACCACACATCTAGATAAGTTCCTTAGTGGGTCTATTTTCAATGGGGGGGTTTCAATGTTTAGGCACATCAGGGGCTCTCCAAACGCAACATGGCGTCCCATCTCAATTCCTGTCAATTTTGCATTGAAAAGTCAAACAGCGCTGCTTCCTTTCCGAGCTCTCCCATGCGCCCAAACAGTGGTTTACCCCCACATATGGGGTATCAGCGTACTCAAGACAAACTGTACAACAACTTTTGGGGTCCAATTTCTTCTCTTACCCTTGGGAAAATAAAAAATTGTGGGCGAAAAGATAATTTTTGTGAAAAATAATGATTTTTTATTTTTAGGGTTCTGTATTATAAACTTCTGTGAAATTTTACCACTATCATGAAGTACAATATGTCTCGAGAAAACAATGTCAGAATCACCGGGATCCGTTGAAGCATTCCAGAGTTATAACTGTTGTGAATTCTGTTGTCAAGCTCCCTCCTGTGGTCATGAATGGTACTTCGGCTGGTTCTGTCCATGGGCTTCCTCTGGTGGTTGTGAGTGGAGCTGCGGCTTCTGAGTTTCCTTCCACAGGTGACGAGGTTAATTCGTTAG
This sequence comes from Ranitomeya imitator, assembly GCF_032444005.1. Taxonomy (NCBI): domain Eukaryota; kingdom Metazoa; phylum Chordata; class Amphibia; order Anura; family Dendrobatidae; genus Ranitomeya; species Ranitomeya imitator. The sequence goes on from NC_091282.1 coordinate 656,626,744, forward strand.
CTGGCTGCTCTATTTAACTCCACTTAGATCATTGCTCCATGCCACCTGTCAATGTTCCAGTATTGCTCTAGTTCTCTCCTGGATCGTTCTTGTGACCTGTCTTCCCAGCAGAAGCTAAGTTCCTGCTTGTTTTTCTCTGGTTTGCTATTTTTCTGTCCAGCCTGCTATTTTGATTTTTGTCTTGCTTGCTGGAAGCTCTGGGACGCAGAGGGAGCGCCTCCGCACCGTGAGTCGGTGCGGAGGGTCTTTTTGCGCCCTCTGCGTGGTCTTTTTGTAGATTTTGTGCTGACCGCAAAGTTACCTTTCCTATCCTCTGTCTGTTCAGTAAGTCGGGCCTCACTTTGCTAAATCTATTTCATCTCTGTGTTTGTAATTTTCATCTTTACTCACAGTCATTATATGTGGGCGGCTGCCTTTTCCTTTGGGGAATTTCTCTGAGGCAAGGTAGGCTTTATTTTTCTATCTCTAGGGCTAGCTAGTTTCTTAGGCTGTGTCGAGTTGCATAGGGAGCGTTAGGAGCAATCCACGGCTATTTCTAGTGTGTGTGATAGGATTAGGGATTGCGGTCAGCAGAGCTCCCACGTCTCAGAGCTCGTCCTATATTATTAGTAACTATCAGGTCATTCCGTGTGCTCTTAACCACCAGGTCCATTATTGTCCTTACCACCAGGTCATAACAGTACAGGTGGCCCAAAGTATTAATGCATCTCAATAGAGGGATAAGAGAAGTTCTGAGACCATTTTTTTTTCTTTGCAGTGTGTTTTGTCTCTCTTTTCCCCTTTACCTCTGGGTGGTTCAGGATACAGGTGTAGATATGGACATTCAAGGTCTGTTCTCTTGTATGGATAATCTCACTGCAAGGGTACAAAACATTCAAGATTTTGTGGTTCAGAATCCGATGTTAGAGCCTAGGATTCCAATTCCTGATTTGTTTTTTGGGGATAGATCTAAGTTTCTGAATTTCAAAAATAATTGTAAATTGTTTCTTGCTTTGAAACCTTGCTCCTCAGGTGACCCTGTTCAACAAGTGAAAATCATTATTTCTTTGTTACGCGGCGACGGTCAAGAATGGGCATTTTCCCTTGCGCCAGGAGATCCGGCATTGCGTGATGTTGATGCGTTTTTTCTGGCGCTCGGATTGCTTTATGATGAACCTAATTCAGTGGATCAGGCAGAGAAAATCTTGCTGGCTCTGTGTCAGGGTCAGGATGAGGTAGAAATATATTGTCAGAAGTTTAGGAAGTGGTCTGTACTCACTCAGTGGAATGAATGTGCCCTGGCAGCAATTTTCAGAAAGGGTCTCTCTGAAGCCCTTAAGGATGTCATGGTGGGATTTCCCATGAGTGCTGGTCTGAATGAGTCTATGTCTTTGGCCATTCAGATCGATCGACGCTTGCATGAGCGTAAAGCTGTGCACCATTTGGCGGTATTATCTGAGCATAGACCCGAGCCTATGCAATGTGATAGGACTTTGACCAGAGCCGAACGGCAAGAACACAGACGTCGGAATGGGCTGTGTTTTTACTGTGGTGATTCCACTCATGCTATTTCCGATTGTCCTAAGCGCACTAAGCGTTTCGCTAGGTCTGCTACCATTGGTACGGTACAGTCGAAATTTCTTTTGTCCGTTACTCTGATTTGCTCTTTGTCATCCTATTCTGTTATGGCATTTGTGGATTCAGGCGCTGCCCTGAATTTGATGGACTTGGAGGCGCTGTGGTTTTTTCTTGGAGCCCTTGCAGTATCCTATTCCATTGAGAGGAATTGATGCTACGCCTTTGGCCAAGAATAAGCCTCAGTACTGGACCCAATTGACCATGTGCATGGCTCCTGCACATCAGGAGGATATTCGCTTTTTGTTGTTGCATAATCTGCATGATGTGGTCGTTTTGGGGTTGCCATGGCTACAGGTCCATAATCCAGTATTGGATTGGAAATCTATGTCTGTGTCCAGCTGGGGTTGTCAGGGGGTACATGGTGATGTTCCATTTTTGTCTATTTCGTCATCCACCCCTTCTGAAGTCCCGGAGTTTTTGTCGGATTACCGGGATGTATTTGATGAGCCCAAATCCAGTGCCCTACCTCCTCATAGGGATTGCGATTGTGCTATCAATTTGATTCCTGGTAGTAAGTTTCCTAAGGGCCGACTGTTCAATTTATCTGTGCCAGAGCACGCCGCTATGCGGAGTTATGTAAAGGAATCCTTGGAGAAGGGTCATATTCGCCCGTCGTCGTCACCATTGGGAGCAGGGTTCTTTTTTGTGGCCAAGAAGGATGGTTCTTTGAGACCTTATATTGATTACCGCCTTCTTAATAAGATCACAGTCAAATTTCAGTACCCTTTGCCGCTGCTGTCGGATTTATTTGCTCGGATTAAGGGGGCTAGTTGGTTCACCAAGATAGATCTTCGTGGTGCGTATAATCTTGTGCGTATTAAACAGGGCGATGAATGGAAAACAGCATTTAATACGCCCGAGGGCCATTTTGAGTACCTGGTTATGCCATTCGGGCTTTCCAATGCTCCATCAGTATTTCAGTCCTTTATGCATGACATCTTCCGAGAGTACCTGGATAAATTCCTGATTGTATATTTGGATGATATTTTGGTCTTCTCGGATGATTGGGAGTCTCACGTGAAGCAGGTCAGAATGGTGTTCCAGGTCCTTCGTGCGAATTCTTTGTTTGTGAAGGGGTCAAAGTGTCTCTTTGGAGTTCAGAAGGTTTCATTTTTGGGTTTCATTTTTTCCCCTTCTACTATTGAGATGGACCCTGTTAAAGTCCAGGCCATTTATGATTGGACTCAGCCGACATCTGTGAAGAGTCTGCAAAAGTTCCTGGGCTTTGCTAATTTTTATCGTCGCTTCATCAGTAATTTTTCTAGTGTTGCTAAACCGTTGACTGATTTGACCAAGAAGGGTGCTGATGTGGTCAATTGGTCTTCTGCGGCTGTGGAAGCTTTTCAGGAGTTGAAGCGTTGTTTTTCTTCTGCCCCTGTGTTGTGCCAGCCAGATGTTTCGCTTCCGTTTCAGGTCGAGGTTGATGCTTCTGAGATTGGAACAGGGGTTGTTTTTTCGCAAAGAAGTTCTGATGGCTCGGTGATGAAACCATGTGCCTTCTTTTCTAGAAAGTTTTCGCCTGCTGAGCGCAATTATGATGTTGGCAATCGAGAGTTGTTGGCCATGAAGTGGGCATTCGAGGAGTGGCGTCATTGGCTTGAAGGAGCCAAGCATCACGTGGTGGTCTTGACGGATCACAAGAATTTGACTTATCTTGAGTCTGCCAAACGGTTGAATCCTAGACAGGCTCGTTGGTCGCTATTTTTCTCCCGTTTTGATTTTGTGGTTTCGTACCTTCCAGGCTCTAAGAATGTGAAGGCTGATGCCCTGTCAAGGAGTTTTGTGCCCGACTCTCCGGGTGTTCCTGAGCCGGCGGGTATTCTCAAAGAGGGGATAGTTTTGTCTGCCATCTCCCCTGATTTGCTGCGGGTGCTGCAAAAATTTCAGGCTGATAGACCTGACCGTTGCCCAGCGGAGAAACTGTTTGTCCCTGATAAATGGACTAGTAGAGTTATCTCTGACGTTCATTGTTCGGTGTTGGCTGGTCATCCTGGAATCTTTGGTACCAGAGATTTGGTGGCTAGATCCTTTTGGTGGCCGTCTTTGTCGTGGGATGTGCGTTCTTTTGTGCAGTCCTGTGGGACTTGTGCTCGGGCTAAGCCCTGCTGTTCTCGTGCCAGTGGGTTGCTTTTGCCCTTGCCGTTCCCGAAGAGGCCCTGGACGCATATCTCTATGGATTTTATTTCAGATCTCCCTGTCTCTCAAAAGATGTCGGTCATTTGGGTGGTTTGTGATCGCTTCTCTAAGATGGTCCATTTGGTACCCTTGTCTAAATTGCCTTCCTCCTCTGATTTGGTGCCATTGTTTTTCCAGCATGTGGTTCGTTTACATGGCATTCCGGAGAACATTGTTTCGGACAGAGGTTCCCAGTTTGTTTCGAGGTTTTGGCGAGCCTTTTGTGCTAGGATGGGCATTGATTTGTCTTTTTCCTCGGCTTTCCATCCTCAGACAAATGGCCAAACCGAACGAACTAATCAGACTTTGGAAACATATCTGAGATGCTTTGTTTCTGCTGATCAGGATGATTGGGTGTCCTTTTTGCCTTTGGCTGAGTTCGCCCATAATAATCGGGCCAGCTCGGCTACTTTGGTTTCGCCGTTTTTCTGCAATTCTGGTTTCCATCCTCGTTTCTCTTCAGGGCAGGTTGAGTACAAAGGAGGGCAACAAAATTATTAAAGGGGATGGGAGAACTACAATACCCAGATAGATTAGCGAAATTAGGATTATTTAGTCTAGAAAAAAGACGACTGAGGGGCGATCTAATAACCATGTATAAGTATATAAGGGGACAATATAAATATCTCGCTGAGGATTTGTTTATACCAAGGAAGGTGACGGGCACAAGGGGGCATTCTTTGCGTCTGGAGGAGAGAAGGTTTTTCCACCAACATAGAAGAGGATTCTTTACTGTTAGGGCAGTGAGAATCTGGAATTGCTTGCCTGAGGAGGTGGTGATGGCGAACTCAGTCGAGGGGTTCAAGAGAGGCCTGGATGTCTTCCTGGAGCAGAACAATATTGTATCATACAATTATTAGGTTCTGTAGAAGGACGTAGATCTGGGGATTTATTATGATGGAATATAGGCTGAACTGGATGGACAAATGTCTTTTTTCGGCCTTACTAACTATGTTACTATGTTACTATGAGTCTTCGGACTGTCCTGGTGTAGATACTGTGGTGGATAGGTTGCAGCAGATTTGGACTCACGTGGTGGACAATTTGACATTGTCCCAGGATAAGGCTCAACGTTTCGCTAACCGCTGGCGCTGTGTGGGTCCCCGACTTCGTGTTGGGGATTTGGTTTGGTTGTCGTCTCGTTATGTTCCTATGAAGGTTTCCTCTCCTAAGTTTAAGCCTCGTTTCATTGGTCCGTATAAGATTTCTGAGGTTCTCAATCCTGTGTCGTTTCGTTTGACCCTTCCAGCTTCTTTTGCCATCCATAATGTATTCCATAGGTCATTGTTGCGGAGATACGTGGCGCCTGTGGTTCCATCCGTTGATCCTCCTGCCCCGGTGTTGGTTGAGGGGGAGTTGAGTATGTGGTGGAGAAGATTTTGGATTCTCGTATTTCGAGACGGAAACTCCAGTACCTGGTCAAGTGGAAGGGTTATGGTCAGGAAGATAATTCCTGGGTCTTTGCCTCCGATGTTCATGCTGCCGATCTGGTTCGTGCCTTTCATTTGGCTCGTCCTGGTCGGTCGGCGGGCTCTGGTGAGGGTTCGGTGACCCCTCCTCAAGGGGGGGGGGGTACTGTTGTGAATTCTGTTGTCAAGCTCCCTCCTGTGGTCATGAATGGTATTTCGGCTGGTTCTGTCCATGGGCTTCCTCAGGTGGTTGTGAGTGGAGCTGCGGCTTCTGAGTTTCCTTCCACAGGTGACGAGGTTAATTCGTTAGCTGGCTGCTCTATTTAACTCCACTTAGATCATTGCTCCATGCCACCTGTCAATGTTCCAGTATTGGTCTAGTTCTCTCCTGGATCGTTCTTGTGACCTGTCTTCCCAGCAGAAGCTAAGTTCCTGCTTGTTTTTCTCTGGTTTGCTATTTTTCTGTCCAGCCTGCTATTTTGATTTTTGTCTTGCTTGCTGGAAGCTCTGGGACGCAGAGGGAGCGCCTCCGCACCGTGAGTCGGTGCGGAGGGTCTTTTTGCACCCTCTGCGTGGTCTTTTTGTAGTTTTTTGTGCTGACCGCAAAGTTACCTTTCCTATCCTCTGTCTGTTCAGTAAGTCGGGCCTCACTTTGCTAAATTTATTTCATCTCTGTGTTTGTAATTTTCATCTTTACTCACAGTCATTATATGTGGGGGGCTGCCTTTTCCTTTGGGGAATTTCTCTGAGGCAAGGTAGGCTTTATTTTTCTATCTCTAGGGCTAGCTAGTTTCTTAGGCTGTGTCGAGTTGCATAGGGAGCGTTAGGAGCAATCCACGGCTATTTCTAGTGTGTGTGATAGGATTAGGGATTGCGGTCAGCAGAGTTCCCACGTCTCAGAGCTCGTCCTATATTATTAGTAACTATCAGGTCATTCCGTGTGCTCTTAACCACCAGGTCCATTATTGTCCTTACCACCAGGTCATAACATATAACCTCATAAAGGGACAGTGGTCAGAATTGTAAAAATTGGCCCGGTCCATAACGTGCAAACCACCCTTGGGGGTAAAGGGGTTAACTAGTAGATGGGGTGTTACTGTCCCCAGCCTAGTCGGCTTAGTCAGATTCCATCATGCCCCTATGGCCATGATAGCATGACTTACAAGCGCCGGCGTCATGGCTAGCGCTATACTTAACTTGCGCATGGGCGCAAAACTTCTTTCCCTCGCATCATTGATCTTCTGAAGCCGGCTGTACGCATGCCATCTTCAGAGAGGAGCACTGCACATGATCAGAAGCCTCTCTGAAGCCGCCATCCATACACCCGGCTTCATTGGATCACTGATGCGGTCTCATCTGCTGCAATATATTCTAATGGTACAAATTCTCTCTGCTATATAATGTACGGCTGCCAGTGGCACTGGGTCACTAGTGTTTATTGATGATGTGACACAGGACAGAAGCAGCCGAATGAATTCTGAGGTACTCAGAGCCATACTGTGTGCTCAGATCCAGCCAAATGCAGCCAAACTGATTGGTCGTCATTTCATACTACAGATGGACAATGACCCAAAACATAAAGCCAAAGCAACCCAGGAAATTATTAAAGCAAAGAAGTGGAATATTCTTGAATGGCCAAGTCAGTCACCTGATCTCAACCCAATTGAGCATGCATTTCACTTGTTAAAGACTAAACTTCAGACAGAAATGCCCACAAACAAACAGCATCTGAAAACCACCACAGTGAAGGCCTGGCAGAGCATCAAAAAGGAGGAAACACAGTGTCGGTTGATGTCCATGAGTTCAAGACTTCAGGCAGTGATTGCCAACAAAGGGTTTTCAACCAAGTACTAGAAATGAACATTTTATTTAAAATTATTTAATCTGTCCAATTACTTTTGGTCCCTTTAAAAACAGGGTGGCACATGTTGAGGAGCTGAAACTCCTAAACCCTTCATCCAATTTTAATGTGGATACCCTCAAATGAAAGCTGAAAGTCTGAACTTCAACTGCATCTGAATTGTTTTGTTTAAAATTCATTGTGGTAATGTCTATAACCAAAATTAGAAAAATGTTGTCTCTGTCCAAATATATATGGACTTAACTGTATATACAGCAGTTGCAGTATAATGTATATAGACTACTGTATATACAATATACAGCATGGGTGATAATGCTACTGCTGTATATACAATATATAGGCGACTGTGACTGCTGTATATATATTACATAGGAGATACTGTGATTATATAAAGCAGTCGCAGTATTATATCATCAATGAGCCCAATGTAAGTCTATGGGAGATCCGAGTATTTTTACCGCGATCCCCCCCCCCAGGGTCCTTTTAAGGTCTAAAAAGTCTGAAAATGATGGAAACACTGCCAAATGACACAGGGACCTCATGGGGATTGCCCCTAGAAGCATTCCTGACTCCTAGTTCACAGCCTTAATCATTTTTTTCCAAGATTCATGCCATTTTTCCCGATGCCACAAAAAAACCATGAAAACGAAACCAAAACGGGTTTTGCTTGGAAATATGTCAAGGTCCATCCTTTGCAGGTTAATGACTTGCCTGTAAGGCCAAATATTTGACTGCAGACTGAAAATTTCCTCTCCCACTTAGGCTTAGTTCAGACGCAGCATTTTTTAAGCATTTTTCAACTTTAACATTGCTTTCAACTTCTACAAATGCATTCACTGGGAAATGTCATTGTAACATTTATCATCCCTAGCTGGCCATGTGCTGTGTGACACATAAGCAGACCCATCTTGTTTCATTTATGAAGGAGGGACTCTTAAAGTCACAGAGCCTATTTTTACTGGTGCATCAGGCGGCATTAATCTTCTTAAAGGGCCATTATGAAACAGTGGGTCTCCTAAGCTGTTGTAGCCTATGCTGTGAGCGGATGGGCTGACAAGAATTACGACACACCACAATACCCCTGTCATAAGATATCCAGGGGGGACTCCTGAAAAAGTGTTACATTGAATTTAAGGCCTGTCCTGCTACCAATTCATATGCACCCCAATAAGCATTTGAACCCATATACTGGAAGGGCCCATGCAAATCCACTTCACCATATGCATTTTGTACTCCCGTACTCCTTTGTTTTATACATTGTCAGGAAGGCGAGCCCTGCTGCATAGTCATATGCACCCCATTAGGCCCTGGAACCCATATACTGGATGGGCCCATTAAAATCTACTTCACAATATGCATTTTGTGCTCTGTACTCCTTTGTTTTATACATTGGCAGGAAGGCCAGCCCTGCTGCATAGTCAGTCATATGCACACCCATTAGGCCTTGGAACCCACATACTGGATGGGCTCATGAAAATCCACTTCACAATATGCATTTTGTACTCCCGTACTCCTTTGTTTTATACATTGGCAGGAAGGCCAGCCCTGCTGCATAGTCAGTCATATGCACACCCATTACGCCTTGGAACCCACATACTGGATGGGCTCATGAAAATCCACTTCACAATATGCATTTTGTACTCCCGTACTCCTTTGTTTTATACATTGGCAGGAAGGCCAGCCCTGCTGCATAGTCAGTCATTTGCACCCCATTAGGCCTTGGAACCCACATACTGGATGCGCCCATTAAAATCCACTTCACAATATGCATTTTGTGCTCCATACTCCTTTGTTTTATACATTGGCAGGAAGGTGAGCCCTGCTGCATAGTCAGTCATATACACCCCATTAGGCCTTGGAACCCACATACTGGATGCGCCCATTAAAATCCACTTCACAATATGCATTTTGTGCTCCATACTCCTTTGTTTTATACATTGGCAGGAAGGCGAGCCCTGCTTCATAGTCAGTCATATACACCCCATTAGGCCTTGGAACCCACATACTGGATGGACCCATTAAAATCCATTTCACAATATGCATTTTGTACTCCATACTCCTTTGTTTTATACATTGGCGGCAAGGCCAGCCCTGCTGCATAGTCAGTCATTTGCACCCCTTTAGGCCTTGGAACCCACATACTGGATGGGCCCAGGAAAATTAATTCATATTTTTTAATGGTATGATGGTTCCCTCTTTGCACAATTATTTACAGGAGAATTTGGTAATTTTATTTGACATGTTTTTAACACTAAGGTTCAGATACGCTTTAAAAAAGGCAAATACTTGCAATGCAAGGCAATTTTATTGCAAACTACAAAATTCAAGGAATAGTATGATTGAATAGTGTGAGTACGTACACTTTTGTATGTGTTAACATACACAGGTTAATAAGTACATATAAGGATTAAATAAATATAGTGATTACGTATATGTGAAGATTAACTACATACAGTACAGTTAGATCATCACCAAGAGGCTTTTAAACATCATCCATCTGGAATAGCAGAGAAGCAACACCAAGACAGAGAACCGCTGGGAGATTACCTACACTGCATGGGCGTCCCCATTTATGCAGTTATCAGCACACTGTACATGTACAGGTACCCCAGTTTTGGTATCTGTCTTAGTCATGTTTCTCTGGTCTTATATAGTGAATAACACTATGTAGTAACTCTAGTTTCACCCAGACCTTCAAGTGGACACTTTCCAAGGTTGGATGAAACTGAGATATCATGGAGTCATCAGACGAGGGGCCATAAACCCCTAGAAAATAAAAGCCACAAGGATTTAGATCAAACCACCACTGGCATAGTTTCAGTAAACCTTAATGTGGCTGCGCATTTTCTGGACTACCATCGATGTAAAATTTCCAACTTTAAGGTTATGGGACTGGAAGGAGTGCGCCTGAACATCAGGGGCGGGGACATCATCAACTGGCTTCTGTGTTGTGAAACAAAATGGATTTATAACTTACAGAGCATGGCTCCCAGAGGCCTTAATGAAGAAATCCTCTTTACTGGTTTCTTCAAACAATTATGATGAGTGCATCTTGGGCACTTATGGTTTACTCTGTTATTTACAATCTCCCTGCTCCTAGTATTTAGTTCTGTATCCTCTATGTACTAGCACTATGTGAGTCAAGCAACTACATATATCTTTGAGATGGGATATACATCTATAGCCCTATTTTTGTTTCGGCCTGGCACCAGCTCGTATGTCCTTTACATAGTTTGAGTGTCCATCTAACCCATATCTAGTTTGGGCCCTATCCCACTGACCTATAAAATCTTCTACGTGGAGAAGGTGCCTCCAACCTCAATAGGTATAATACAGGAATGAGTAATTGGCTATACTCAGGGATTTTGGCTAATTAGCCGTCCCTTCATTATAAGAGGATGTTTGGTGCGATTATATGTTTATATATGGGAAAAAGGGTTGTAATATTTATTTTTCTTTCTTTGATTAAACAGTTTTCTACAAAGCAGTAAATAACTAAAAAGATCTGTTTTTATACACCATCTACATGTCTAAATATAACTTACTGCTGGTATGCGTTCATAGACACAATTTTTGGAGGCCAGTTGGCCCCTTTGTGTCTTCTCAATGATCGTCTGTTGCGATATGGCGCTGAAAGAATATCCATCCGTTCAGTTGTTTGTAGAACACAGCCTTATGGCTACCACTAGATATAGCACATGAGTAAGTGGCTATGGGTAAATTTGTAAATTTGGGATGGTTCATATGTACGTGTAGTATAGTCATATTTCGATAGTGTGATATCTCTAAATAAGATGATTTGTATATACTCACCTTCTGTTGGATTTTCCCAGGCTTTGACATCTCAGTACGTAATCTTATGTTACAAGGAGTGCGGCTATTTGAGATCATTCTAGCCAGTGCTCCTATATGGTATCGTGGTGTATTACATACATCTGATTTACCCCAACGGCTGCACACACGCGATGCAGCTGAACTTTGGTACTATTATTATTATTTTTTATTTTTCATTGTATATATCTTTTGTAAATAGCATGCGGGCGCATTCTCCCAGCCTGGTGTGGCCTTACCGCACTATATTAGATCTCGGTACTATGCACACACAGCTAATCTCAGTAGGAATCATTCCGACATCTTGTTAGCAATGCTCCCTCCCTTAGGGGGCGGAGTCTTCAACCAGCGCTTGCGCAGTATTGATTCCACGCAGCCATCTTTGTGCTACAGATTATATCCTCTCCATTCATGGATGCGAGGGCTGCGCGTGCGCATGAAGTGTTTCCACGGCCATCTTAGTACTCCCGGATCTGTGTGTTTGTATCGTCACATCCGGCATCGGGAACGCCGACTCTGTACTCACCGCTGTGATGCCATGCCGCCGTCTCACAGCTGATGGGGATCCATTCATTTGGGTATGCTTTAGTTTGTATATATATAGTAGTCAGCCGCACATTTCGGTACTTGCTCCTGACAAAGTGGCGATACGCGTTGGGCTTCGGCCCCCTGGACCTCTGTAGTGATAGGTATCTTGGTCATGTTCTATCAGCAGTATTATCCTGACTTTATATGGGGGTGGTAGCATTCTGCTCTGCACAGCGGGTTGTTCCCTTATATGCTGCATTTATTCAGCCTCATGCATAGGTATGGACCTGAGCGTGATGGGGCTCTGGACACTCTAACAAGGTTCGGATGTACCTCAGGGACATTCACTGTGTATGATTAATGTTTTATCTAGGTTATTATATATTTGTTGGGGCTTTTTCTATAATTTAGACATGTTTCTCGTATATATGGGTAACATATTGAATCAGCTATAATACTAACTACTGTTTGAGGTTGACCCCCTTATTGCTGCTATTATGCTGGATGGTGCCCTCCACTTTTCTATTTGTTAGTAGTATAGGCCAGGGGTGTCAAACTGCATTCCCCGAAGGCTGCAAACAGGTCATGTTTTCAGGATTTCCTTGTACTGCACAGGTGATAATTTAATCACCTACACAAATAATGAGTTGGTGATTAAATTATCACCTGTGCAGTACAAGGAAATCCTGAAAACATGACCTGTTTGCAGCCCTCGAGGAATGCAGTTTGACACCCCTGGTATAGGCGATTCATCATGAATGGCCTTACATGCCTAGGAAACATATGACCTGTTTGATCTTGTGTATTTTTGCTACCAACTCACCTACTATGTGTATACCTGTTATGCATTTTTAGGTATTTGCCTATTTAGCCAGCAGGTTTGCATATTCCTATATAAGTTTGTAACCATTTGGTGCTGCGAGCTGGGCCACGCAAAAATTAAATTATCTTCCTATCCTTTATTGGTCTGTATGTGACTCCAGGCCAGTAAGATTGTGTATGTTTTAATTATCTATTCAGATGTGTATTTAAGATAGTCATACCAATAGCATTATTCTTTATTTGGTGATTCCTATCACAAATTATGTCCAGGGGGAGGTTCCTTATTGGGAACCTCTGATGTTATATATGTTTTTTAAATGATTTTAAAAGTGTGGTGTGCTGTTTTTTTTTGGTTGACAAAATAAAGAATTTAAAGTGATCTCAAAAGTATTTTTGTGGTGGTCCCCACTATCTAGCTTACTACAGGTCATGCTTTGGGTCAACCCCCTTATCACTGCTATTATGCTGGATGGTGCCCTCTACTTCCCTATTGTATAGTAAACCTTAATGTTTTACAATGACAAAGAGCAAACATAGAGAGGCTTAGAACTGTTTGTGAAGTGAATAAACAAACATTTATCAAGATTGTGTAACTATGAGTATTGTCTGTCACATCTCTAAATGTTTTACAAGAAATGCAGCAATTTGATTGTCTAAATGCATTCGGTATGCAGTATTTCAATCTTTTTTACAAATCGCCATTTGTATATTCTCCAATTGTACATTTGAGGCAGACAAAGTTAAGGCTCGCAAGGAGAGAAACAAATATAGTGGCCAAAGCTATATTTTTAATGAACTACTGAGGCAAAGTAACAGCATTGCTTTATCAAATTTATATGAAGTGTATTGTGTCCAATGTTAGCAACCAGGCAACACAAAAAGGAGCATTTCAAGTGAGCTCTTTAAGGTACACAAATGTTATGAAGTGTTTTCCAACAAGGATGTGGTTTCACCAATGTGGGGTACCTTTTGCAAAAATAGACTAGTGCCATCACAGCCCCCTTGACCAAACTTCACCGGCCTATAACAGTACAAAGCACATTCACCCTGGTGATCTAGTGGCAGTTATTCAAGAGACATTGCAGGAGAAAGAGTTTAGAAGTAGGCCCAATGGAATGCCATGCCCAATTCCCCAATGTGGGGTCCTTTTTCCAACTGATTAAAATAGTGCCATCACAGCCCCCTAGACCTAAATGCCCCGTACAGACCACGTTCACACTGGTGATCTACTGGCAGCTACAGGACAGATTGCAGGAGACTGAGTTAAGAAGTAGGTCCAAAGAAATGTCATGCCCAAGTCCCCAATGTGTTGTCCTTTTTGGACTTAAAAATATAGTGCCATCACAGCCCACTTGCCCAAAATTCACCGGCCTATAACAGTACTGAGCAAGTGCACCCTGGTCATCTAGTGGCAGTTAAAGGACACATTGCAGGAGACAGACTTAAGAAGTAGGCCCAATGTAATGTAATGCCCAATTCCCCAATGTGGGGTCCTGTTTTTACAAAATGAAATAGTGCCTTCACAGCCCCGTGCCCAAAAATCACCGGCCTATAACAGTACTGAGCACGTGCACCCTGGTCATGTTGTCAGAGATAAGGAAGAGACATTGCAGAGACAGAGTTAAGAATTAGGGCCAATGTAGTGGTGTGGGTCTCTGAGACAATAAACGTAGTGCATAATCTGCCAAACAATTCCCCAATGGGGGTACCATTTTTAAAAATACACTAGTGCCATCGCATACCCCTAGCCCAAACTTCAACGGCCTTTAACAGTACTGAGCACATTCACCCTGGTGATCTAATGGCAGGTACATTTTAGATTGCAGGAGACCGAGTTAAGAAGTCGGCCCAATGTAATGCCATGCCCAATTCCCCAATGTGTTGTCCTTTTTAAAAAAAAATAAAAGAGTGCCATCACATCACCCTTGGCCAAAATGCACCGTACAGAGCACGTTCACCCTGGTGATCTACTGGCAGGTACAGGACAGATTGCAGGAGACTGAGTTAAGAACTAGGCCCAATGTAATGTCATGCCCAATTCCCCAATGTAAAATCCTTTTTTAAAAAAAAAATAGATTGCAGGATACCGATTTAAGAAGTCGGCCCAATGTAATGCCATGCCCAATTCCCCAATGTGTTGTCCTTTTTAAAAAAAATAAAAGAATGCCATCACAGCACCTTTGGCCAAAATGCACCATACAGACCACATTCACCCTGGTGATATAGTGGTTCTGGATGAGGAGGATGAGAATAAGGAGGAGGATAAAAACAGACCAAATCTGGAAGCGTGTATGCAGCGCCCCAGGGTCCTGGTCGTTGCAGTAATGTCATTCTCCTCTAGGGGGAGTGATGTTATGTTTGAAGGCAATAAAGGAGATCTCTTTACCAGGTAACACAAACATGCAACACACTTCACACTCCAGTCCACCAGGGGGAGCTATGCTCTTATTTATAAGGGCACTCTTCACAATTTGGTTAAACTGGTGGTCTGGATAGAAGTTAGGCAGAAGCTGGCTGGGCTTCACCCAGTGAGCTGCTATCTGAGCTCCGCTCAGGTAGTGGTCCCTGACAGGGGTGGGATCCTGTCAGAGGCCTAGACAGAAGGCCACGGAGCTGTGCCTGCCCGACGTGCGGCAGCATCCTAAGAAAGAGACACTGAAGGAGAGTTGTATCGTAGAGAGTGACAAGAAGTCATAGCAAAAAGGAGAGGAAACCAGAAGGAGTTCTGCCCTACACAGGCTGCCTCCTTCTGAGGCGCAGGATCCGGTAGCAAGAACACCGAGGGAGCAACAGTCCTTTATGCCTTGCTCCAGAGATCGGCAAGACAGCTAATTCCATGTTACCTGCCCGCCCTATAGCTAGAAGGCACGGTGGCAACTTTTGGAGGCTAGGGCGTGCTAGAGTCCCTGTAAAAAACCTCAGGCCAACCAGTCATACGGGTTTGTCCTATCCATCTGGGGGACAGAGAGAGACACAACATTTAGAACATCTACAACAGTTGTGAGGACCTTATGAGAAGCTCAGCAGTAAGGTACTACAACCCCCAGGCGCTAGAGGAAGGCTACTGATTTCCACCTGGATAAGGGGACTCTGGATTTGCCTCCATACCGGCCGGACTCTGCCTGCCCTGTGATCTGGTGCTCTGGACTGTGGATGCTGAAGCCTTCAGTAAAAAGGTAAAGAGACTGCACCCTTGTGTCCTCATTCTTCACTGCGCCTCACACCATCCACCATCTACACACTGGGAAGCCCTGGGGATACACTTCCCCTGTGGGAAGATATACCATCTAGCTGCCATAACATCACCCCAGTGGACCCCTATGCAGCGTCGGTCACCCCATTTTCCCTTTAAAGACCTTTCCCCCCATTTACAACGGACATCCCCAGGGCCACGGACCGGGTCAGCCACCATGACATCCCCCTTGAGAACCGAAGGACCCGGTACCGAGTTCCCCACTGCCCTAAGGGGGCGCTGCATATACCCATGTGTGGTTGTGAAGAGGTGCATGAGAATACACCTCCCCAAAAGAGAGAATGTATTTAAGGTTATGTTTCGCTGTTTTCACTTGGTGGTGTACAGAAGTCTTTCCCAATTCAGGCCTTGTTCATTTTGATAAGAGTCAGCCTGTCAGCATTTTCAGTTGACAGGCGGATGCGCTTATCTGTTATAATTCCACCAGCGGCACTAAAAACCCTCTCTGACAGAACGCTAGCAGCAGGGCAGGCCAGGACCTCCAAGGCGTAGAGAGCCAGTTCATGCCACGTGTCCAGCTTGGATACCCAATAATTAAAAGGCACAGAGGAATCACGGAGGACGTTTGTACGATCTGCAAGGTACTCCCTCACCATCTTCCCAAACATTGCACTTCTTGTGACAACACCCCTTGCTTCTGTGCCACCATGATGGGAGGGTCTGAGAAAACTGTCCCACAACTTGGCCATTGTTCCCCTGCTTGAGCTGGATTGTACTTCTGTCTCTCTTGCTTGGAGTCCTTGGTTGTACAACAAACTCTGACGTCTGCTGCCAGCGTTCTCACATGGGAATTTTCTAACTAATTCCACTTCAAGGGCCCTGTGGTACTGCAACATTTTTGTACTCCTCTCTGACTCAGGCAGAAGAGATTGAAAGTTCTCCTTGTAGCGTGGGTCTAGAAGTATCACCATCCAGTAATGAGTGTCACCCAAAATTTTGATAATCCGAGGGTCACGTGAAATGCAGCGCAACATAAAGCCAGCCATGCGTGCCAGACTGCTAACAGGCAAGACTTCCGCGTCCCCACCAACAAGATGACTGACCATGCTGTCCTCCCCCTCCTCATCCTCCTCCTCCCTGTCCTCAGGTCATCCCTGCTGAACAGAAGCTAATACAGATGTGTTTGTAGTACCGTCTATAGCGCATGAAAGTAGCTCCTGTTCCTCCTCCTTCTCATTGCCAATCAATCCACTTTGAGAAGACATGAGGCTGGGCTGAGTGTAATCCCACTGTATCTTTCTTTGTTCCATATCCTCGTGCTCCGTCTGCAATGCATCCTCTTTGATTGTGAGCAGAAAGTTTTTCAGAATGCTGAGAAGCGGGATGGTGATGCTAATTGTGGCGTCATCACCGCTCACCATCTTGGTGCAGTCCTCAAAGTTTTGGAGGATGTTACATATGTCGGACATCCATGTCCACTCCTGAGGTCTTATGTATGGAGTCTGACCTGAAATTCGACTGCTTTGTTGATGTTGGTAGTCAACAACGGCCCTCTTCTGCTCACAAATCCTTTCCAACATACGCAGGGTAGATTTCCAGCACGTGGGGACATCACACAACAGGCGTTGAGCTGGAAGCTGAAACCGCTGCTGAAGCACGGCAATGGCAGCTGAAGCTGTAGCTGACTTTCAGAAATGGGCAGACAGATGGCGTACTTTCACTAGCAGATCCGGCAGCTCCGGGTAGCTTTTCAGAAAACGTTGAATCATGAGGTTAAGCACATGGGCCAAGCAAGGTACGTGTGTGAGCTCACCTTACCTCAGAGCCGCCACCAGGTTACAGCCATTGTCACACATGACCTTGCCGGGCTGTATGTTCAGTGGTGTCATCCAAACATCTGACTGCTCTTTCAGCGCTGTCCACAACTCTTCTGCACTGTGCTGTTTGTCAACTATGCAGATTAGCTGCAGCACAGCCTGTTGCTGCTTGGCTGAGGCAGTGCTGCAGTGCTTTCAGAGATGGAGGTTGAAGAGGAGGAGGAGGTGCAGGAGCTGTAGACTGTGGGGGCAACCCTGATTGACATAGGGCCAGCAATCCTCGGCGTGGGGTGGATGTGTTCCATCCCAAGGTCTGACTGGGTCCCGGCTTCCACTATGTTAACCCAGTGTGCCGTTATTGAGATGTACCGTCCCTGCCCACAAGCACTTGTCCACGTGTCCATGGTTAGGTGGACTTTCCCGGTAACAGCATTCTTGAGGGCATGGGTAATTTTGTGGGACACATGCTGGTGTAATGCCGGTACGGCAAACTGGGAGAAATAATGGGGACCGAGTACCTTGGGACGGCCGCTGCCATTAGGTTGCGGAAAGCTTCCATCTCAACAAGCCTAAAAGGCAGCATTTCTAGTGCAAGCAGAAGAGAAATATTAGAATTGAGGACTGTGGCCTGTGAGGCGTTGGCTGGGTATTTCCGCTTGCGTTCGAAAGACTAGGTTATTGACAACTGAATGCTGTGCTGGGACAAGGATGTGGACATGCTTGCTATTAGTGCTGCTTGACTGTGGGCCACAACAGGTGCAGGGCAAGAGGCATCTTCACGTGCATGGTGTACTGGGGATTGGCTTCTAAGCAAAACAGAGGAAGAAGCAGTGGTGTGACCAGCAGGCTGTGGTCCTGGAGCCTGGGATTCGGCCCACAAAGTCGGGTGCTTTGCTTGCATGTGCCTGATCATGCTGGTGGTGGTCAGGCTAGTTGTTTTGCTACCCCTGCTGATGCAGGCATGGCAGGTGCTGCATATGGCCTGTTTGGGGTTATCATCAGAGTCTTTAAAAAATAGCCAGACTCGGGAAGAACTCACAGGTGGAATGGCAACTTCACTCATGTTGGTGTTACAGGGAACTGATGCACACCTTCTGTCTGTGGCCACCACACTGCTTCTTCATGCCTGTTGGGGGGATATGCCTCCTTCCCCATTTGTGCTGCTGTCCTTGCTATGCATGTCCTCCTGCCAGGTTGGGTCAGTCACTATGTCATCCACCACCTCGTCTTCCATATCCGCATCCTGCTCCTCCTCCTGACATTCTGGCAATTGTGTCTCATTATCGTCTACCTCTTGTGACACTTTCCCACCATCGCCTTTGTGTGACCGGGGCTGGTCAAAGCTTTGGGCAGCTCTACATGTGAACTCATCTTTCCCCACTTCAAGTTGACCGGCAGAGATTTCTGAATCTTGAAATGGAAAACTGAACAGCTCTTCAGAGTGTCCAAGTGTGAGATCAGTTGTCTCAGGGCACTCGGAATGGTGGGAGGAAGGAGGATCAGGGTGAGGAATATCCTGGCCACACTCATGGCTACTCAGACTTGACCGTGTGGAAGACAAGGTGGTGGTGGTGGCTTAGTGACTGGAAGCATTATCCGCTATCCAACCAACAACCGTTTCACACTGCTATGGCTTCAATAGTGGTGTGCTGCAGTCCCCCAGAAACTGGAACAGGAAGGTCGAGCGAGAAGATGTGGGTCTTTGTTGTTGCCCACTTTCACCTTGCTCACAGCCTCGTCCTCTGGATGCACCATCAGCATCACGTCCACTTCCCCGTCCCTTGCCCCTTGCCTTAACCATTTTAAATGGACTACTGCACTATTTCAAAAGCTCAACGCAAATGTCTTTATTACTAGCGAAAAAATATGTGATCAGTATACCTGCAAATCTACGATTTTTCAAACCTAAACACCAGGCAGGCCTCAGCCCGACTTAACAGACTGTATTCAAATTTTTTTTTTAAAGTTAATTTATGCTAAATAGCGCTGTATAGAATTAGAGTATCACACAGCCAAAAAATAAGTACACCGGCCTCCAATGCTCAAACTTAGAGCTCAGAGATATATGACGGCTGTAACGAAAATACCACACTGGCAAATCTGTGGCCTTTGAATTTTTTTGGATGCTAAATAGCGCTGTATCGAATTTGAGTATCACACAGCCACAAAATAAGTACACCGGTATCCAATGACCTAACTTGGAGCACAGAGATATATGACGGTTGACGGCTGTAACGGAGATACCACACTGGCAAATCTGTGGCCTTTGAATTTTTTTTAGGCTAAATAGCGCTGTATAGAATTAGAGTTTCACACAGCCAAAAAATAAGTACACCGGCCTCCAATGACAAAACTTCGAGCAGAGATATATGACATCTGTAACAGAAATACCACACTGGCAAATCTGTGGCCTTTCAATTTTTTTTTAGGCGAAATAGCACTGTGTACAATTTGACAATTCAGGCAGCCCCCCAAAAAATACACCAGCCTCCATTGACCAAACTTGGAGCACACAGATATATGAGGCCTTTTCGGTGAATTTAAAACATCAAAAAAGAAACAAAATAGGGGCACAAGGGTAGAACTATGCTACGCATGCCTGACAAACTATAATTTTTCAACAGGTCTCAGTCTGACAGATCAGACTGTATATATATTTTTTTTTTGGGGGGGTGGAATTTTGGGGAAAAAAAAGGTGTATATAGACTGCAGCAGCAGGCAGTTATGGAGTTTGGGAGGGATGCAGTGGGACCAATGGACGCACATACACTGCCTGCAGGCCTTGTGTAATAGAGTGCAGGGTTGAGTATGTCACTACCGAACAGAAAGACCAACTGTTGAGGGGAATTTATTAACAGGAGTAAGATTCTCTTCGCAGGGAGTAAACAGGGGGTTAATAGATATAAAGCAAACAATAAACAGTTAAGCGGAATCGAAAGGGCTAACGAGTGTTCTTGTAACTTATCAGTCCAGGGAGGTCGTGACTGGAGGGTCCTTATTCCAACATGAGTACAGTCGCCAGCAGCGCTTGAGATCCTGAAGTCTCTCCTGTCTCCTGGAAACTGGAGACTCTGGGGTTAAGTCTTTGCAGTCTTATCCCCCATTGAAGCTGGAAGCAGGAAGTAACACAGCCACTCTGCCGCACGAGTCTCTGTATATTAGCCTGGCAGTCTCTCTGCAGTAGCAATGCTATACACACTGTTCTGTCTCACCCATCAAATTTGTTACCTCCGATTATCTGTTTGCATAATTTGCAGGTTTCTCAGTTTTCTAGTACACAGGACCTGATATATTTATACCTTTTATTTGTAGTGTTTTGGCTCCCTCTAGCGGTCAGAGTCATGTTGACAGTTCTATTTTCTGTTTTTGTATTTTCCATGTCTGATTCTCCTCCCTCTTTGCAATACATTATGGTAGCTCAGCCTCCATCTCCCTCCATTTTCTCTTCACTTCCTTCAGTCTGCTTTCACGGAAAGATGCTTGTACTTCATCCCCCTTGCGATTGCATTGCCGGTATGTCTTTGTTTTCTCTAGATAATTCCTGCTCTATATTAGCCTAGCCTAGTCAGTTGTACCCTAGTTCAGTGTTGTGAATTCTGTGGTCAAGCTCCCTCCTGTGGTCATGAGTGGTACTTCGGCTGGTTCTGTCCATGGGCTTCCTTTGGTGGATGTGAGTGGGGCTGCGGCTTCTGAGTTTCCTTCCTCAGGTGACGAGGTGCTGCTCTATTTAACTCCACCTAGTTCTTTGCTCCTTGCCTCCAGTCAATGTTCCAGTATTGGTCTTGCTCTCTCCTGGATCGTTCTTGTGGCCTGTCTTCCCTGCATAAGCTAAGTTCTGCTTGTGTTTCTTTGTTTGCTCTTTTTTGTCCAGCTTGCTATTTTTGGTTTGTCTTGCTTGCTGGAAGCTCTGGGACGCAGAGGAAGCACCTCCGTACCGTTAGTTGGTGCGGAGAGTCTTTTTGCGCCCTCTGCGTGGTTGTTTGTAGGTTTTTGTGCTGACCGCAAAGCTATCTTTCCTATCCTCGGTCTATTCAGTAAGTCGGGCCTCACTTTGCTAAAATCTATTTCATCTCTGTGTTTGTATTTTCATCTTTACTCACAGTCATTATATGTGGGGGGCTGCCTTTTCCTTTGGGGAATTTCTCTGAGGCAAGGTAGGCTTATTTTTCTATCTTCAGGGCTAGCTAGTTTCTTAGGCTGTGCCGAGGCGCCTAGGTCTGGTCAGGAGCGCTCCACGGCTACTTCTAGTGTGGTGTGATAGGATTAGGGATTGCGGTCAGCAGAGTTCCCACGTCTCAGAGCTCGTCCTATGTTATTAGTAACTATCAGGTCATTTTCTGTGCTCTTAACCACCAGGTCCATTGTGGTTCTAAATCACCAGTTCATAACAGTTCAGTTACTAGCTTTTTAAAATGTTTATGCATAATGTACATCATGTGTAGTATGTATTTTTACTTTACCATGCACTGATTCTACGTATATCATTGCTTACAGTTTCACCACATCAATATACCACTACGTTTAATAAAGTACCGACTCAACCACAGTCTCCTTATTGGACTCCGGTATAGCGGTTTAGCTGCCTGTATAGCTACGTGGGCCTGTCTCATTTAGTGAGGACAGAACAGTGAAACGGCAGCCATCCAACTAGTGGGATTCAAGTCACCGGCTACACAGGGACTAAATACAGCTACAGCAATCACTGCACAGCCAAGCACTTTCCCAAGACACCATGTCTCACAAATCACACAGGACAAGATCTGTTACTTCCGTCTCCTCAAAGACAACATCTATCAGTAGCGCGGTCGCCATTTCCCACGCAAACACTGAAGCCGCCAAAATGCGAGCGAGCTTTGCTGACCAAGAGATGCAACTTAAATTAGAGAAGGCACGCCTAGATGACCAAGAGAGAAGGTCACGCTTAGAGAGAGACGATCAGGAGAGAAGGTCACGCTTAGAGAGAGCCGACCAAGAGAGAAGAACGCAGTTAGAGAAGGCACGCGTGGATGCCACCTTAGAAAGCCTAGCAGCAAAAAGGGAAGCTACCGCAGCTCTCGCTGAAGCAGAATCGCTAGAAAGCGCGCAAAATCCCAAGCTGCATAGCCAAAGCAGTATGTCGAGTCTGGAGTTTCCACTGCAAGACTCACCACAACGCACATCTCAGTATGTTAATGAACTTCCTGATCCAAACTATAACCCTGAACCGGTACCAAAACAGGAATACGACGTCTCCAGCGAAGTGAGCGAGAGTCGTCATGAGGCTCAGCTCCAGGACAGAAACAAACTCGAAAACGTGAGGCAAAACAACTCTGCTAATGACTACCTTGCCCCTCATCAGGTAACCAACATGGATCATCCTGCTGACACACCGTACATCAGGCTGAAGCAATACGACACCGGTGGGCGCCACCCTGAGGACACCAACAGGTACGAACGCACCTCACATCACTATCACGGCGACCCATCACCAGTATACTCTGCTGACTACCGGTTCACGACAGAATTTACCAAGTTCTTCACATGACGTGAACTGGTTGCCAAGGGACTCATGAAATTCACTGACCAAGCTGAAGGTTACAGAGCTTGGAAAGTTTCCTTCCAAAATGTCATTAGAGACTTGGGGCTACAACACAGGGAAGAGATAGACCTGTTAGTCAAATACCTGGGAGAAGAGTCGGTCAAACACGCAGTAAGCATCAGAGACATTAATATAAACCGCCCTGAGACTGGCCTCAAAGAGATCTGGAAGAGGCTGGATGAGTGTTATGACTCAAAGAGGTAATAGAAAGAGCCTTGTTCAAAAGAATCGACGACTTCCCTAAAATTTCTAACAAAGGTCTCCAGAAACTTAGAGAACTAAGCGACCTACTAAAGGAAGTCCAAGTTGCCAAATACGAGGACGACCTACAGGGACTTGCATTTCTCGACACAGCCAGAGGTGTTAAGCCTTATAGTCCAGAAGTTGCCCTACAATCTACAGGAGAGGTGGCTCACACATGGTTCCACGTACAAATACAAACACAGTGTTCCATTCCCTCCCTTCTCCGTTTTTGTAGACTTTATACAGCAACAAGCGAAAATTAGAAACGATCCCAGCTTTGACTTTGCAATACCATATGCCACACCGTCACCACCTGCAAATCCACGCAGAACATCTGTGGCAGTACACAAGACTTATGTTTCTTCTCCAGGTTCTAATTACAGGTCTGCTGGCTGCTCCCTATCAGAGACAAAGGTGCAGGACCCTGACAAGCAGTACCCACTTCATCAGAAGCCTCATCTTCTCCTGAAATGCAGAGCCTTCAGAGGATAATCTATGCAAGATCGCAGAAGCTTCCTGAAAGAAAACGGTATCTGCTACAAGTGCTGCTAGTCCACAACTCATCTCGCCAAGGATTGCAAGGTCAGTGTTAAATGCACGGAATGTGGCACCACAGACCATAACACTGCTCTACACCCTGGCCCAGCTCCATGGAGTACACAAAACACGCCAGCTGACAGTGAGCATGGCGGGGAGGAAAGGAACACTGATACAGCTACGCCAGAGATCACTTCACAATGTGCAGAAGTCTGCAAAGGGACAAGAGACAGTAGGTCCTGTTCAAAAATATGCCTCGTCAGAGTATACACAAAAGGCCATAGAGACCAAGCTGTAAGATTGTATGCTATCTTGGATGATCAAAGTAATCGATCCTTGGCAAGATCAACATTCTTTGACATATTCAACATCAAAGGGCCAAGCACTCCCTACTCCTTAAAGATGTGTGCAGGTACTGTGACAACAGCTGGCAGGAAAGCTACTGACTACCAAATCGAGTCTTTAGATGGACAATTCTGCCTACCGCTACCTACGATCATCGAATGTTACCAGATCCAAGCCAACAGATCTGAAATCCCTACGCCAGATGTAGCAATCCATCTGTAACCCCTTCTCATGTACAGCACCATGGAATTAATGGTGCTATATAAATAAATAATAATAATAATAATCCATCACGCTCACTTAAAAGGAATAGCACACCTTATACCGGAACTCGACCATCAGGCCCAGATAATTCTGCTCTTGGGGAGAGATATCCTGCAGGTTCATGAAGTGAGACGTCATATCAATGGACTCAACAATGCTCCCTGTGCCCAAAAGCTAGACCTAGGATGGGTCATAATTGGCAACGTATGCTTGGGACACATGTATGCCCCATCTTCTGTGACAAGTATGCTGACAAATACATTGGAGAAAGGACGACCATCTCTGTTTCAACCTTGTAACACTGAGTTCCATGTCAGGGAACTGCTACACAGCATCCAACTGCCCAACCATTTAATAGACTTTACTCACGACAGCAGTATAGTGTCGGGAATCTATGAGGATCAGTTAGGGTGCACATTCTTCCAGAGAACTAAGCATGACAACCAAGTGGACAAGGGACTTGCTAAAGATGAAACCAACAGCTGGGTCGCACCTCTTCCCTTCTAAACCCGCAGACCACGTCTACCGAACAACAGAAATCAGGCATTACAATGTTTCTCCTCTCCCAAACATAATCTACAAAAGAAACCAGAGATGAAAGATCACTTTTTCTCCTTCATGTCAAAGATTTTCGAAAACTGTCATGCAGAACTAGCTCCCACTCTCAAAGACTCTGAAGAATGCTGGTTCCTACCCATGTTTGGAGTATATCGCCCTAAGAAACAAGGCCAGATTAGAGTCGTGTTCGATTCTAGTGCTAAGTTTAATGCTGTCTCCCTGAATGACGTTCTACTGACAGGACCAGACCTCAATAACAAACTCCTGGGAGTACTTATGCGCTTTCATAAGGATTCCATTGCCTTCATCGCTGACATCCAGCAAATGTTCCATTGTTTCCTTGTGAGAGAGAGAGACAGGAACTTCCTAAGATTCTTCTGGTACACAGACAATTATCCTACTAAAGAAGTCACAGAGTATCGCATGAGAGTGCACATCTTTGGCAACAGTCCTTCACCTGCAGTCATTATTTACGGACTCAACAGGTCGGCTCAGGAAGGAGAAGCAGAATATGGAGCAGATGTCAGACAATTCATAGAAAAGGACTTTTATGTCGACGACTGTCTAAAAGCCATGCCTTCAAATGAAACTGCCATCAGTCTTCTCAGGAGAGCCCAGGACATGCTTGCCTGCTCGAACCTTAGGCTTCATAAAATAGCCTCAAACGGCCAAGAAGTCATGGAAGCATTTCTTTCTCAAGACTTATGTAATGGTCTCAGAGACCTGGACCTGGGGTCAGACCCCGCACCAATGCAACGCAGCCTCGGGCTTCTCTGGAATCTACAGTCAGACACTTTCACCTTTCAGGTCAGCCAGGAAGAAAGGCCTTTCACACGTAGAGGCGTCCTGTCTACAATCAACAGTCTGTACGATCCCTTGGGATTTGCAGCTCCTTAGTAGCAAGTAGTAGCAAGGCCCTACTAAGAGACTTAACTAGGGAAACATCTGACTTGGATGCACCTCTGCCACCTGATAAGAGGACCCAGAGGGAAGGGTTGAAGAACTCGTTAGCGGCACTCTCCAACCTGAATGTGACAAGACCATATGCCCCTGTGCCATCTACTGAAATACAAAGCCAAAGACTGTACGTATTTGCAGATGCTTCTGTCAAGGCAATTGCTGCTGTTGCCTCTCTCAAAACTGTAAACTCCAAATGTCAGTGCCACATTGGTTTCATTATGGGAAAGGCCAAACTCGCACCACAACCAGAGCACACTATACCCAGCTTAGAGCTTTGTGCCGTTCCATAACGAAACCAGTCGATTCTACGTTTATGTCAATAACAGAGTGCTACGTATCATGAGATGAGTTCATCCAAAGCAGTGGCATTACATACACACGGACCAGAATCCCGCAGATCATGCAACTAGAGCAGTGGACGCAAGTCGACTAGGAAGCACAACATGGCTCTCAGGACCAAAACTATTGTACATTGAGGAATGTTTTCCAGACACCTTTGAACTAGTTATCCAGCTTGGATCTTGCAGGTTCGTCAGATTCTCAAGTTGGAAGTCATTTACTCGAGCCATTACCTGCCTGACTCATATAGCTCGCTCATTCAGGGCCACCAGAACTTGTGGCACAGAAAAATGTAAAGGTTTGTAAAAATACCTATGTTACTTCCGACTTAGAATTCTCTAGAAGTCACATCATCCTCACTGTTCAAAGGGAACTCGACCCATTCATCGACAACAACGGCCTGCTGAGAGTAAGAGGCAGACTCAAAGAAGCTGGAATGGAGTTTGTTGAGAAATTCCCTCTTATACTTCCTGGAAAATGTCATGTTGCATGCGCAATATGTCACTGAACATTCATATCATGGAAAAACTGAGTTAAAGAGATCTCGCCACCCCTCCATATTAGAAACAGGTCATCAATAAATCTTTTCCAGTATAACGAGTACCTTTGAAAAAGACCATGGGTGTAAACAAATTTCTCCTCAAAGAAAGCCATAAAAATATTAGCGTATGGCGGCGCTACATTTGATCCCATAGCGGTCCTGACCCTCTGAATAAAAAATTGATCGGCAAAAAGAAAAAGATTCTTGGTGAGAATAAGTTGTAATAATGTCAGGCAAAAAGTTTTTTGAATGGGTAAAAAATCTGTGTATGTGTCAAGGAACCAGTGAACAGCCTCAAGGCCTCTACTGTGATCTATGCTGGTATATAAGCTGTTTACATTCATGGTAAAAAGAAAACATCCCTTCGGTAGGGTACCCATTGTCCTCAATCCGTCTAAAAAATCTGGGGTGTCCTTGATAAAAGAAGTTGTATGCCCAAGTAGGGGAGTGAGAATTTTTTCAACTGTTCTTGCTAATGGTGAAAGTAGTGTGTGCTGCTCAGTTTATTCTGATAGACTTTCAGTCATGCATGGACCTTTATGTAGTGCTAATAAGCCTGGTTCTATAATTTGTTATACTTTGCTGCCATCTACTGGCCGTTTGCTATATCACTGTAATATTTGTTATGGAATTCTCCCACAACACCTTTCTGTCTTTAGCTCCTCCTATCTTTTTCCTTCTCTTCCTGTTTTGTACTCCGTGCCATCTTGGATCCCACATGTGCTGCAGAGCTGGAGAAGGATTCTCTTGTTACCTCTAACCTGAAGCTTCTATTATCTCTGTCTGGTGATTCTGTAACAGCTCTAACCTACAGTCCTCACTCTCACCAAGGTACTGTAAATAAATCTGTTGAATGTATCACTGCATCATCCTTCCGGATCACCACGCACGTCTGATAGAGACTGGCGGCACAGGTTGGCGAGTAACGCTACCTGCCATTGCTTATATAGCGATTTGTGATCACATCCCTCAGACACATCTCATCCACGTATATCGGTGGCAGAATAGTAACAAGAGACCTAAGTCTACAGTGTCTGTGTGCATATGCATTGTCTGCTAGCAAGTCTTAACCGTCCGCCATCTTAGCTAAAACATGTCCACAAAGGGCACCGTGGACCCATCTGCAAGTGAAGCACATCAGGTTCCCGACACCATAGATGCTGCAGGAGCAGAGTCCACACTTACTGCAGAGCAGGACGTACGACCCAAACGTGTAACCAAGCCGACACAAAAGGCCAGAGAGAACTTTGAGACTACTAGAGACGAGTTCCATGATAACCTAGAACATTTATGGGGCAGAGTTGATCACTATTTAGCAGCTCTTCCACGTTACCACAGTGACGCTGCAGGTTTAACCGCCACATTGAAGAGTTTATCTGCCGCCTATGATCGCTACCAGAGACTGTCTGCAAAGTACATCACATTCCTGAGTAACTGTGACATGGAAGATGCCCATGCAGAAGTAACTGAAAGGGAAACTCTTCTCCAAGAAAAGACCTCATTAGTACGAGATGCCCAGGATAAAGCAGAACTCCGCATCGCTCACCTCCAAGAGGTTAGGTCACATCGCACAACATCGACCAAAATTACAGCTTGGTCTTCCAGATCATCTCACTCCAGGAAATCAACATTGTCTGACAAGCTACTGGAGATCCGTGCAGCTGCAGAGGAAGCTAGGGTAAAAAGCTCCTTTGCTAAAAGGGAGGCTGAAGTGGAAGTGGAAGCTCAAAGAAACAAAGTGGAAGCTCAAAGAAATGAGATGGAAGCTCAAAGGAAATTAAAAATACTCCAAGCAGAAAGGGAAGAAGCAACAGCCCTTGCTAAACTGAAGGTCCTTGAACAAGCACTGGGACAAGATGATAATCCGGACTGTCTTATTCCAGAAGAAATGGAAGACGCAGCTGATCGAACTTCAGACTACGTGCTAAGACATGTAACATCTGCACCAGCACCACCTCCAGTTTCTAACACGGATGCGCCCGCAAGTCAAGAAATGTCGCCACCTACTGCCGACAAGGTAACTTCCAGCACTAACTCACAATTTAGGCCACAGCCAGCAGAACCTACAGAGACTAAACCGCAGTTTAACCCTTATGCCGCATCATTTCGTCCTGATTTGTCGCAGTCATATAAGCCAGAGAACTTACATTCCCTACGGATACCACAAGTTCATCCTGCAACAATGACCGGGAGATCGGATATGTCTGACTTCGCCAGATACATGATTCGCCGGGAGTTAATAAACATTAGTCTCTCAAAGTTTGATGATCGTGCTGAGAATTATAGAGCCTGGAAATCCACCTTTCAAGCAGTGATCCAAGACCTTAATCTCACCGGCAAGGAACAACTGGATTTGCTTGTTAACTGGTTAGGCCCTGAATCAGCAGAGCGCATAAAGACAATAAGGGCAGTTCATGTGGACTATTCAGATGCAGGTCTTATTGCAGCCTGGGAGAGACTAGAACAAACCTATGGCAGCTCAGAAGCTATAGAATGTGCCTTATTTAAAAGACTGCAAACCTTCCCAAAGATAACTAACAAGGACAATAGAAAACTTCAAGATCTGAGCGACCTGCTAAAGGAAATAGAATTGGCAAAATTAGACCCACGTCTCTCAGGACTGAGCTACCTAGATACTGCTCATGGCGTTAATCCAATAGTGTCCAAGTTGCCACACGGCATGCAGGATAAATGGGCAGACCACGGCTCACGGTATAAAAGGCAGCATGATGTGTCCTTTCCCCCCTTTTCATATTTTTCCAGGTTCATCAGTGACCAAGCTCGGAAGAAGAATGATCCCAGCTTTGACTTCACTGAGCCTACTCCACCAGCATCATCATCATCTACAAGGTATGATAACATTGCCAAATGTAGAGATTCAAGGAACACAGTATCTGTGAGAAAGACTGACGTTCCACTTACTACACCTGCCTTCACTAAGACAAATAATGTTGCTCCTAAAGTCATGGACAATAACCGTATGTGCCCTATCCACAAAAGGCCTCACCCACTTAAAGAATGCCGTGGATTCAGAGCAAGGAATTTGCAGGAGCGTAAAGATACCCTCAAGGAGCTTGGGATATGTTATAAGTGTTGCACCTCCTCAGACCACCTCGCTAAGGACTGTAAGGCCGCCATTAAGTGCACTGAATGCAGCAGTGATAAACACGTCACAGCCATGCATCCCACGCCAGCTCCATACAACTCACAACCTTCTGCAGCATCTAACCCTGCTCAAAAGCATGGCGGGGAGCCACAGGTCCCTGACCCAACTGCAACCGCTGTTTCCTCCTCATGTACTGAGGTATGTGGAGAAGGGACTGATCCTAAATGCTGTGCCAAGGTATGTCTGATTGAGGTCTATCCAGAAGGACAACCCGACAAGGCCTCCAAAATGTATGCCATAATAGATGAGCAAAGTAACCGATCTCTAGCAAGGCCCAAATTCTTTGAGATCTTCAACATAAAGGGACAAACGACTCCATACATCCTCAACACCTGCTCTGGTCGTGTTGAGACTTCTGGCAGGAGAGCCTCTGGGTACATAGTCTCTTCAATCAAGGGAAACGTGCATATACCCTTGCCAACCCTATTTGAATGTGACCAGATACCTGATAACAGGGAGGAGATTCCCACTCCGGAAGCCGCACTTCATCATCGCCACTTGAGGCACCTGACTAATGAAATTCCTCCTCTGGACATGAATGCTGATATTCTAATCCTACTCGGAAGGGACATTCTGAAGGTCCACAAGGTAAGCCAACAATGCAACGGCCCAGATGATGCTCCATACGCCCAAAGACTCGACCTAGGCTGGGTAATCGTGGGCGATGTATGTCTGGATAGGAGTCACAAGGCATCCGAAGTCAAAGCCTGTAAAACGTATGTGCTCCAAAATGGTCGAGCAACTCACTTTAAGCCATGCCTTCATCACTACGAAGTGAAAGAGAGGTTCTCTGATTGCATCCAGGAGCCTGACATCATTCCCACTCCCTACGGTGATGACTTAGGGAGAACAGTGTTTCACACAACAAAAGATGACAACAAAGTCGCCTTATCCATAGAAGACAAGGAGTTTCTTAAAATCATGGACAGTGGATTCTTCAAAAATGAATCTGACCGCTGGGTTGCTCCCTTACCCTTCAAGGCTTCAAGGACCAGGCTTCCTAACAACAGAGAACAGGCCTTATCTAGATTCATCTCACTGCAGAGAACATTAAGGAACGAGCCTGAAATGAAAGAACATTTCATAGCTTTTATGGACAAGATATTTCGCAATGATCACGCAGAGCCAGCTCCACCATTGCAAGCTGATGAAGAATGCTGGTATCTACCTTCCTTTGGAGTGTATCATCCAAGAAAGCCGAAACAAATCAGGGTGGTGTTCGATTCAAGCGCCAAACATGACGGCGTATCTCTGAATGACGTTCTCCTCACTGGTCCGAACCTGACTAACAACCTGGTTGGAGTGCTCATGAGATTCAGAAAGGAACCAGTCGCCATTACCGCCGACATCGAACAAATGTTCCATTGTTTCATCGTGCAACAAGATCACAGAAATTATCTCCGTTTTCTATGGCACCGAGACAACGACACCAACAAGGAAATGATCGAATACCGCATGAAGGTGCACGTTTTCGGAAACAGTCCTTCTCCTGCAGTCGCTACCTACGGCCTACGTAGGACCGCCTCCGATGGTGCAGCAGAGTTCGGGAAGGATGCCCAACAGTTCGTTGAAAAGGACTTCTACGTGGACGACGGTCTTAAATCCCTGCCCACGGCGGAAGAAGCCACAGATCTGCTCAAACGGACACAAGGTATGCTTTCTAAAGCTCATTTAAGATTGCATAAAATTGCCTCCAATAGTGCTGTTGTCATGAAGGTCTTTCACCCTAATGATCATGCCGCAGAATTTAGGGACTTGAACCTAGGCTCAGACAATCCATCAGTACAGAGAAGTCTAGGCCTGAGGTGGAACTTGCTAAATGACTCCTTCAGCTTTCAGGTTAGTGGTGCAGAAAAACCATTTACTAAGCGTGGGGTTCTGTCAGTGGTGAACAGTCTATATGATCCACTTGGGTTTGTCGCACCCCTGACTATACAAGGCAAGCTCCTGCTGAGACAACTCTCAGAGTACATTAAGGACTGGGATATACCACTCCCTGCAGACAAACAACTAAAGTGGAAGTCATGGAGAGAATCTCTTTGCGCCTTGGATAAGATCCACATACCACGTTGTTACACTCCAGCATCCCTAACTACAAGTCAAAGGAAGGAGATTCATGTATTCGCTGATGCCTCCACTGAAGCTATTGCCGCTGTCGCTTACTTGAAGGTTGTAGACTCTAATAATGAAGCCCATGTTGGATTTCTGTTTGGAAAGGCTAAACTGGCTCCTAAACCCGAGCACACCATACCCAGACTCGAGCTCTGTGGGGCTGTACTAGCCATAGAGATTGCAGACTTCATACAGAGCGAACTAGCTATTCACGTGGATGACACAAAATTCTACACAGACAGTAAGGTAGTTCTGGGCTACATATACAACCAGACAAAACGCTTCTACGTCTATGTCAGTAACCGAGTGGAAAGGATCAGGAAATCCTCCAAACCCCAGCAATGGCAGCACGTCCCATCCCATCTTAACCCTGCGGACCTTGCTACTAGACCAGTGTCTATTGGTGCCTTCGCAAGCTCTTCTTGGTTGACCGGACCGGAGTTCCTTCACGAACAGTGCAAAGAGACTGCTGTTGAAGACAGCTTCAGCCTTGAGGATCCAGATGTCGACCCAGAGATCCGTCCTGATGTCAGCACCTTCATCACCAAATTCAAGGAGAAGGTTGGCTTGGACTGTCAGCGTTTTGATCGCTTCTCAAGATGGACGAGGCTGGTTCGTGCCATTGCAAGGTTAGTACACATTGTACAATGCTATCGCAATAAGGACAGTAACACTGATTGTCATGGTTGGCATATCTGCCATAAGACTCTCTCTGCTGAAGACATTGCTCTGAGTGAACTCATTGTGATACGCAATGTGCAGCAGAATGTTTTTCACAAGGAACTGGAATCTATGCTGATGGACTCAAATCTTTCAAGACTCACTCACGAGACCTTGACCACTTTCTTAGCAGAAATCTCTGCTATAGTAAACTCAAGACCTCTTGTACCCATATCTACGGATCCAGAATCTCCTACAATTCTCACTCCGGCAACTCTCCTCACCCAGAAACTTGGAACTGTTCCTAACCCGCCTGAAGACTCTGTGTCTGGTAACAAATATCAGAGACGGTGAAAATATGTGCAACATCTGGCTAATTGTTTCTGGAATAGATGGAAGAGGGAGTACCTGACACTTCTCCAAAAACGAAGAAAATGGCAACAAGTAAAGCCAAATTTACAAGTAGGAGATATTATCCTCATGAAAGACCAGAAGGAGGAAAGAAACAAATGGCCTATGGGACTTATCTCTAAAACCTTTCCAAGTGACGATGGCAAGGTACGCAAGGTAGAAGTGACAGTTACTAAGCAAGGTGACCCCAAAACTTTCATTAGGCCTATATCAGAGATTATTTTACTCATACCGGTTGAGGATTGATTATCCATCCAATCAGTAGGAACTCTTTCAAGGAACTTCAACCTTTGGATTACAAATGGGTTGGAGACAGTTTGGCCTAGCGCGGCTTCTCCAATCCGAAGATGGGTTATCCGTTGGATTACTTCAAGAACTCGTTATAGACATTTGTCTATCTTGTTATTCAATATGTTATTGTTGCATTGCATGCGTTGTTTTTATCTTACAGGTTGAGGTATCCCTCCATGCACTTCTGGTGAACACTCCCAATTCGAGACTTATGGTATAGTGAAATCCAAGGATTTCAGACGGGGAGTGTGCTGCTCAGTTTATTCTGATAGACTTTCAGTCATACATGGACATTATGTAGTGCTAATAAGCCTGGTTCTATCATTTGTTATACTTTGCTGCCATCTACTGGCCGTTTGCTATATCACTGTAATATTTGTTATGGAATTCTCCCACAACACCTTTCTGTCTTTAGCTCCTCCTATCTTTTTCCTTCTCTTCCTGTTTTGTACTCCGTGCCATCTTGGATCCCACATGTGCTGCAGAGCTGGAGAAGGATTCTCTTGTTACCTCTAACCTGAAGCTTCTATTATCTCTGTCTGGTGATTCTGTAACAGCTCTAACCTACAGTCCTCACTCTCACCAAGGTACTGTAAATAAATCTGTTGAATGTATCACTGCATCATCCTTCCGGATCACCACGCACGTCTGATAGAGACTGGCGGCACAGGTTGGCGAGTAACGCTACCTGCCATTGCTTATATAGCGATTTGTGATCACATCCCTCAGACACATCTCATCCACGTATATCGGTGGCAGAATATAGTGAAAGTAGTAAAAAGTAGAAAGTAGTGATTTATATTATTATAGGATGCATAATAGGTGATTCATATTAACCTTATGTTCTCTGGTTCTTTTTTAGATACCCCTGTGATCTCGACACTTCTTTTCAAGGCTGTTCTTCTGCTGGGTGACACCCCTTCCCTCTCTATTTCTATTACTTTACCCTTGGACCTGGAAGTTAATTGTTATTCAATGGTTATGCTATTATTTTTATTTAAGATGTTCTTTCTCTATTTTTTTCATATTTGTTCTAGTTATCGTAAATAGGGTGCTCCGTATAGTATTTATTCTATCTAGTGTTTATTACATTTTGTGGCATTAAGGAGATGAGTATGTATAGCCCTTTAGTCTCTTTTTCGTGGTAGGGTTCTTGCAACACACTGCGCATGCGTCCACTTTATCTGGCGATAGTAACCGCTATGTGAACACAATTGTTGTCCTGTTATTCTCCATTTCGGCGCTCCAGCTACATACTGCGCATGCGCGCACTTTCGTTTTCACTTCGGGTCTTCCTGGATTACTTACGAATCTTACACCGGAAGTGACATCACCTTTTTACGGCATTTATACCCGGTTTCCAGCCACAGTACGCACACTGCCTCCTGGGATCATCAGACACACGCGGGTTGGTTACGCCGCTACTGGTATACCATAATGTCAATTTTTGTCAGCGGTCTATCTATTTGGACATGGTACTATTTATTTCTCATATACTTACGGATTCTTGCTCTTGTTTTTGGCTTTTTAGCACCATTGTAATTATTAGCCTGATGGCTATTGATATATCCTAAGCATCAGTTTCATCATACAGGTACTTATTGTTCGTGTTTTCCCCTAGTGACCCCTAGTTTAACCCCTTAGTGACAGAGCCAATTTGGTACTTAATGACCGAGCCAATTTTTGCAATTCTGACCACTGTCACTTTATGAGGTTATAACTCTGGAACGCTTCAACGGATCCCGCTGATTCTGAGATTGTTTTTTCGTGACATATTGTACTTCATGTTAGTGGTAACATTTCTTCGATATTACTTGCGATTATGTATGAAAAAAACGGAAATATGGCGAAAATTTTTAAAATTTTGCAATTTTCAAACTTTGTATTTTTATGCCCTTAAATCAGAGAGATATGTCACAAAAAATAGTTAATAAATAACATTTCCCACATGTCTACTTTACATCAGCACAATTTTGGAAACAACATTTTTTTTGTTAGGGAGTTATAAGGGTTAAAAGTTGACCAGCAATTTCTCATTTTTACAACACCTTTTTTTTTTTAGGGACCACATCACATTTGAAGTCATTTTGAGGGGTCTATATGATAGAAAATAACCAAGTGTGACACCATTCTAAAAACTACACCCCTCAAGGTTCTCAAGACCACATTCAAGAAGTTTATTAACCCTTTACGTGCTTCACAGGAACTGAAACTATGTGGAAGGAAAAAATGAACATTTAACTTTTTTTTGCAAACATTTTAATTCAGAACCATTTTTTTATTTTCACAAGTGTTAAAACAGAAATATAACCATAAATTTTGTTATGCAATTTCTCCTGAATACGCCAATACCCCATATGTGGGGGTAAACCACTGTTTGGGTGCACCGCAGAACTTGGAAGTGAAGGAGCGCCGTTTGACTTTTTCAATGCAGAATTGGCTGGAATTGAGATCGGACGCCATGTCACGTTTAGAGAGCCCCTGATGTGCCTAAACAGTGGAAACCCCCCACAAGTGACACCATTTTGTAAACTAGATCCCTTAAGGAACTTATCTAGATGTGTGGTGAGCACTTTGAACCCCCAAGAGCTTCACAGAAGTTTATACCGTAGAGCCGTGAAAATAAAAAATCGCATTTGTTTACACAAAAATGATCTTTTCGCCCACAAATTCTTATTTTCACAAGGGTAACAGGAGAAATTAGACCACAAAAGTTGTTGTGCGATTTCTCCTGAATACGTTGATACCCCATATGTGGGGGTAAACCACTGTTCGGGCGCACCGCAGAGCTTGGAAGAGAAGGAGTGCCGTTTTACTTTTTCAATGTAGAATTGTCTGGAATTGAGATTGGACGCCATGTCGCGTTTGGAGAGCCCCTGATGTGCCTAAACAGTGGAAATCCCCCACAAGTGACCCCATTTTGGAAACTAGACCCCCCATGGAACTTATCTAGATGTGTAGTGAGAACTTTGAATGCCCAAGTGCTTCACAAAAGTTTAGAATGCAGAGTCGTGAAAATAAAAAAATATTTTTTTTTCCACAAAAAAGATTTTGTAGCCCCCAAGTTTTTATTTTCACAAGGGTAACAGGAGAAATTGGACCCCAAAAGTTATTGTCCAATTTATCCCGAGTATGCTGATGCTCCATATGTGGGGGTAAACCACTGTTTGGGCGCACGGCAGAGCTCGGAAGGGAAGGAGCGCCGTTTTGGAATGCAGACTTAGATAGAATGGTCTGTGGGCGTTATGTTGCGTTTGCAGAGCCCCTGATGTGCCTAAACAGTAGTAACCCCCCACAAGTTTCCCAATTTTGGAAACTAGACCCCCCAAGGAACTTATCTAGATGTGTGGTGAGAACTTTGAATGCCCAAGTGCTTTACAGAAGTTTAGAATGCAGAGTCGTGAAAATAAAAAAATATTTTTTTTCCACAAAAAAGATTTTTTAGCCACCAAGTTATTATTTTCACAAGGGTAACAGGAGAAATTGGACCCCAAAAGTTGTTGTCCAATTTATCCCGAGTACGCTGATGCCCCATATGTGGGGGTAACCCACTGTTTGGGCGCACGGCAGAGCTCAGAAGGGAGGGAGCACCATTTGACTTTTTGAGCGCAAAATTGGCTGTCGTGTTTGGAGACCCCCTGATGTAACTAAACAGTGGAAACCCCCTAATTCTAGCTTCAACCCTAACCCCAACACACCCCTAACCCTAATCCCAACCCAATCCATAATCCTAATCACTAACCCTAACGATAATCACAACCCTTACCCCAAAACAACCCTAATGTCAACCCTAACCATAACCCTAATCAAAACCCTAAATCCAACACAACCCTAATCCTAATCTTAACCCTAACCTCAAACCTAACCCTAATCCCAATACACCCCTAATCACAACCCTAAACTTAACCCTAATCCCAAACCTAACCCTAATCCCAAGCGTAACCCTAATGCCAACACTAACCCTAATACCAACTCTAATCCAAACCCTAACCCTAATCCCAAATCTAACCCTAACTTTAGCCCCAACCCTAACCCTAAAGCTACTTTCACACTTGCGTCGTTTGGCATCCGTCGCAATCCGTCGTTTTGGACAAAAAACGGATCCTCCAAATGTGCCCGCAGGATGCGTTTTTTGCCCATAGACTTGTATTGCCGACGGATCGTGACGGATGGCCATACGTCGCGTCCGTCGTGAACTGGATCAGTTGTGTTTTGGCGGACCGTCGGCACAAAAAACGTTCAATGTAACGTTTTTTTGTATGTCGCGTCCGCCATTTCTGACCGCACATGCATGGCCGTAACTCTGCCCCCTCCTCCCCAGGACATAGATTGGGCAGCGGATGCGTTGAAAAACTACATCCGCTGCCCACGTTGTGCACAATTTTCACAACGTGCGTCGGTATGTCGGGCCGACGCATTGCGACGGCCCCGTACCGACGTAAGTGTGAAAGAACCCTAACCCTGAATTTAGCCCCAACCCTAACCCTAACCCTAGCCCTAACCCTAGCCTTAGCCCTAACCCTAGCCCTAACCCTAGCCCTAACCCTAGCCCTAACCCTAACCCTAGCCCTAACCCTAGCCCTAACCCTAGCCCTAACCCTAACCCCAGCCCTAACCCTTGCCCTAACCCTAATTTTAGCCCCAACTGCTGTTCTCCTGCCGACCGGCAGATGGAGACAGATGGCGGGCGCACTGCGCATGCGCTCGCCATTTTCTTTTGCCGGCGGCCAGGAGGAGCAGCAGGAGGACCCAGGGACACAGGTGAGTATGGCAGGGTCCCCGAATCCACCTATTTCTCTGTCCTCTGATGTGTGATCACATCAGAGGACAGAGAATTACACTTTGACTTTTTTTTTTTTTTTTGCGGTCGCCGGTAAACAGTTAATTACCGGCGATCGCAAAACAGGGGTCGGTAAAACTGACCCCGATCATGCTCTTTGGGGTCTCGGCTACCCCCGGCAGCCGAGACCCCAAAGATTCTCCAAGGGCCAGCCGGCGGGCGCACTGCACATGCGCCCGCCATTTTGAAGATGGCGGCGCCCACCGGGAGCCACGAGGAGCACCGGGGGAGATAGGTGAGTATCGGGGGGCTATCTGGGACCCCCTTTCTCTGTCCTCTGATGTGCGATCACATCGGAGGACAGAGAAATTAAAAAGAGATCGCGGTTTTTTGTTTTTTTTGCGATCGCCGGTAAACGGTTAATTACCGGCGATCGCAAATGCGGGGTCGGTACAAAACCCCCCGAATCATGTTCTCTGGGGTCTCGGCTAATCCCGGCAGCCGAGATCCCGGAGAAAATCCGACTCTGGGGGGCGCTATTCACTTTTTCCACAGCGCCGTTAATTAACGGCGCTGTGGTTTAAGTACCCTTAGCGGCCGCCGTTAAAAGGCGTATCGGTGGTCGCTAAGGGGTTAAACTATTTTCTTTCTTTTTTTGGTTCTTATATGTTAATATGTGGCACTAAGTATATGTAATGACACAGTTGGTATGGGATTTCTCTTTGTTTTCTATTTTCTTTTATTCACTTCCCTGTGGTTTGTGAGAGTTTGCTACACTAAGTTTGAGGACTTTTTTGTCCCTTTGTTCTTTCAACAGCTTGCTCTTATGTGTTATTCTGGCTTTTAGGTCCACATCTCACTTATTTATTACTAATTTTCTGGCTTTACTTTTATCACTGATTTTCATTCAGCCACATGTCCTGGATGGACTCTTTTTCGTTTTTTCACTTCAGCCTCTGATGTTGAGTATTTTCTATTATGCTATTATTCATTTTGTTTTTTTCTAATATTATTGACTTCCTTGAAAAAGGCAGAACTTGCCGAAACGTCAGATTCTCTTGATGTCTGTTGTTCATTAATACCGGCTGAGTGTTAAGAATAATAAATACTTATTCAAAGTGAACCTATTGTGAACTATTTTTGAGTGCCAAAGGTTATTTTTCTTCAATATACTGCTTTTTTTCCTTTGAGCACCTTTTTCATTTGTCGAGTGCGCCACTTTTGACTCTTTGGAGAAAATGGTTTAAAACATCCCAACAAATGAGTTACAGGTAAGTTTTTTGTGCGCCTTTTGCAAAAACTGTTTCCTAAGGCGTGAGCGCAATCTAAAGGTTAGACAACCGGCGGTCCACAAGCACTGACTTTTTTCATTTTCAAGCTGGAATAGGACTGGCTGTGGAAAAACCATAACATATAATGAATGCTTGTAACATAGTAGTACATACATGTAGTAACACTAGACGACAGCAGTCCTCACCGTACATCATACCTCATTATTTAACACCACAAATCAGCACTGGGGCACTAACCACTGCATAAAATGACAGCTTGTGTACTGACATATCAGAGTTTCATCCCCAAGGTTCTGGCTCACTCTGTGGGTTAGGAGAAAGGTGTCAATATTGTGTTAAAAATGATTGATGCCACCTATTTTCTATTGTTTTCTATGGGATACAGTAACACCAAGTGGCCGATGTGAAAACTGCAATCGTGGAGTACAAGGCTATCGACTTCAGACACAGTCAAAACCAGAATTTAATTGCTTAAAAGAGTATTATTCAACATCATAACAATAGGCAATTTTGCAATTGATTTGCCTTTTCTACCTAGTGTAGTTTTACTGCTGAGCGCTTTTATCTTACATGCAGGGTCGTACTGGGGTGTCTGGGGCCCACCAGTGGAATGAACTCTAGGGGCCCACCTTACAGCTATATGCAAATATCTGTCAGTCGTTATCTCCATTATCAGTTGTAAAACACAGACGGCTGCTGCACATCTACTGTGAGCCCCCATAACTGGGATGTATAATTACGGTAGTTTACATTTATGGGGATTTTTGGTTGAAACAAGTTATCACCGATCCATGGGCTCCACAGGATAGGTGATCGCTTAGGTCCGACCATTAGAAACTGCATCGATCGGAAGAATGAGGAAGTTTTATCCCTGACAGGACACTTATCCTCATTTAAAAATGCAGCAGGACCGCATCTCCATTCATCCTCTTTGGGGCTTCGAGAAAAAAGCAGCGAATGAATGGATCAGTGGTCAAGACGGACATGCCACTCCAGTCTAATGGGGATAAAAGTTCCACATTCTGTTGATTGGGTCCAAGTAGTTAGACCCCCACCAGTCAGTATGTCATCACTTATCCTGTGGAGAGGTGATTACTTTTTTCCACAGGACACTCCTGTAAGTGTATCTCTGCCGCTGTGTACAAAGTATCTAATCTCTAATGGAAATAAAGAGTCTTCTCCTAATTAATCTCAGAGAGAACAAATGATGCCATACACAACACAATCCCCTGTACCAAGAACAATACTAGCACGTACAGGGAAGAAATACCACCACAACATGAACATGACTTCCCCTGACGAAGTGGTTTCCAGACCGCGTTGGGTTCTCCCACCATCCGGTCCTGTTCCTCACACTGGCAGTCTGTGTTACCCTCCCTATTTTAGGTGACTATTGGGTTAACTTGTGTACACTGTTGGTGGAGCATTTCTGGCCATCTGTGTCAGTTTACATCTCCACACTGTGTATTGTGGCTGATGCCCCATTACATTTAGGATGGTATTCGTGCAGATGGCACTATTACTTAAGGTACCGTCACACTAAGCGACGCTGCAGCGATACCGACAACGATCCGGATCGCTGCAGCGTCGCTGTTTGGTCGCTGGAGAGCTGTCACACAGACAGCTATCCAGCGACCAACGATGCCGGTAACCAGGGTAAACATCGGGTAACTAAGTGCAGGGCCGCGCTTAGTAACCCGATGTTTACCCTGGTTACCATCCTAAAATTAAAAAAAACAAACGCTTCAGCTGTCTGTCCCCGGCGCTCTGCTTCCCTGTACTGGCTGTGAGCACAGCGGCCGGAAAGCACAGCGGTGACGTCACCGCTCTGCTTTCCGGCCGCTGTGCTCATAGTGAGTGCAGGAAAGCACAGCGCTGGGGACAGACAGCTGAAGGTAAGTATGTAGTGTTTGTTTTTTTTAATTTTAGGATGGTAACCAGGGTAAACATCGGGTTACTAAGCGCGGCCCTGCGCTTAGTAACCCGATGTTTACCCTGGTTACCAGCGAAGACATCGCTGAATCGGCATCACACACGCCGATTCAGCGATGTCAGCAGGAAGTCCAGCGACGAAATAAAGTGCTGGACTTTCTGCAGCGACCAACGACATCACAGCAGGATTCTGATCGCTGCTGTGTGTCAAACTGAACGATATCGCTAGCCAGGACGCTGCAACGTCACGGATCGCTAGCGATATCGTTTAGTGTGACGGTACCTTTACGCTCTAGTACCTTATTATGGGTTTTTGCCTTTGTCCTTTCTCTATCTTTTCACACTGCATGTGTGATTTATATGGTATCCCACAGTGTACTGTACTTATAATAGTATTTATACGCAGCGCTATATGTGCTATCCGTGTCATTTATATTGTATACATCATGAACAGGGCCTATGGGGGAGTTTTCTCTCATTATGGTTTTAATTGCTTTTAACATGTTGTTACCAATAAAAGTTGTTCCTTTTTTCATATTATTGATTGGTGGTGTGCAGTTCATATAGTGGCTTCTTTTCCTTGTTGCTCTTACCACACCATGAACAGACCACATAATGACCGAATAATACTACAGACAAGGGACAAATACCGGCACAACATGACCAGACCAGACCACATATTACACCACATACTGACCGAATAATATGACATATTACCAGCATATAGGGACCAAATAATACCACATGCAAGGAGAAATACTGCCACACCGTGACCAGACCACAAATTACCACCACATAGTGATCAAATACTATAATACTGATCCTAAATACAAACCACAATACTAACAACACTGTTATTACCACCAGTGACATTATACACATGAGCACTGGGTACAGGAAATACAGTGATCACAAGTGACATTATACACAAGAGCTCTGTATATAGTGTATACTGTTCAGGTAATACAGTGATCACCAGTGACAATATACAGAAGCTCTACATATAGTAGCAGTGTGCAGGTAATACAGTGATCACCAGTGACATTATACACAGGAGCTCTGTATACAGTGTCTGCGTACAGGTAATACAGTGATCATCATGACATTAAACACAGGAGCTATGTATCTAGTGTACAGGTAATACAGTGATCACCAGTGACATTATACACAGGAGCTCTGTATATAGTGTCAGTGTACAGGTAATACAGTGATCACCAGTGATATTATACACAGGATCTCTGTACATAGTGTCCGTGTACAGGTAACACAGTGATCACCGGCGACATTATATACAGGACCTCTGTATATAGTGTCAGTGCACAGGTAATACAGGGATCATCAGTGACATTATACACAGGAACTCTGTACATAGTGTCAGTGTACAGGTAATACAGTGATCACCGATGACATTATACACAGGAGCTCTGTATAAAGTATATATTGTACAGGTAATACAGTGCTCACCTGTGACATTATACATAGGAACTCTGTACATAGTGTGTTGTGAATTCTGCTTTTGGGCTCCCTCCGGTGGTTGTAGGTGGTAATGCAGTTGTCCCTGGGCTGCAGTCTTGGACAGGTGTATCTGCTGATTGCAATTCTGACTGGGGTATTTAGGTTTGCAGGACTCATTAGTCCTTGCCAGTTGTCAGTGTTTCTTGGGAAGTGTTGGATCCCTGTCTGACTTCTCCTGCTTAGCTGCCAATTCAGCAAAGATAAGTGTCTGTTACTTTTTCTGTGGCACACATGCTGTGTGCTTATATTCTGTGCTATTCATTTGTTTTCTCTTGTCCAGCTTAGACTGTGTAAGTGTTTTCTCAGTCTTGTTGGATTCTCTGGAGTTGCAGATATACGCTCCACATCTTTAGTTAGATGGTAGAGTTTTTGTATTTTCTGCTGTGGATATTTTTGGAAGGATTTTAATACTGACCGCTTAGTAACCTGTCCAATCCTTTCCTATTTTAGCTAGTGTGGCCTCTTTTGCTAAATCCTGTTTCCTGCCTGCGTGTGTCTTTTCCTCTACTGTTGTGAATTCTGCTCTTGGGTTCCCTCTAGTGGTTGTAGCTGGGAATGCAGTTGTCTCCGAGTCACAGTCCTGGCCAGGTGTATCTGCTAATTGCTGTTCTGACTGGGATATTTAAGTGTGCAGGATTCATTAGCCCTGGCCAGTTGTCAATGTTTCTTTGGAAGTATTGGATCTCTGCCTGGCCTCACCTGCCTAGCTGCCAGTTCAGCAAAGATAAGTGTTTATTTCTTTTTCTGAAGCACACTTGCTGTGTGCTTATTTTCAGTGCTGATCTTTTGTTTCTATTTGCTCCAGCTTTGACTGTGGCAGTTGCTTTTCTCAGTCTGGTTGGATTCTCTGGAGTTGCAGTTATACTCTCCACATCTGTAGTTAGGTGGTGGAGTTTTGTATTTTCTGCTGTTGATATTTTTGTAGTATTTTTATGCTGACCGCTTAGTATCCTGTCCTGTCCTTTTCTATTTAGCTAGAAGTGGCCTCCTTTGCTAAGCCTGTTTTCTGCCTGCGTGTGTCTTTTCCTCTCCAACTCACAGTCATTATTTGTGGGGGGCTGCCTATCCTTTGGGGATCTACTCTGAGGCAAGATAGTTTTCCTATTTCCATCTTTAGGGGTATTTAGTTCTCCGGCTGTGTCGAGGTGTCTAGGTTTTGTTAGGCACACCCCACGGCTACTTCTAGTTGCGGTGTTAAGATCAGGGTTTGCGGTCCGTATAGTTACCACCTACTCCAGAGAAAGTTTTCATGCTGCTCCAAGGCCACCTGATCATAACAGTACAACTGGCCAATAATGAGTTAAATGCATCTCAGAAGAAGGGAGGAAAGGTCTT
The DNA here is from genome assembly GCF_032444005.1 of Ranitomeya imitator. Lineage (NCBI taxonomy): Eukaryota > Metazoa > Chordata > Amphibia > Anura > Dendrobatidae > Ranitomeya > Ranitomeya imitator. The sequence goes on from NC_091282.1 coordinate 656,670,856, forward strand.
GAGCCATTTTTTTTTCTTCAGTCTACTTTGTCTTCTCCTCCCTCTTAATCTCTGGGTGGCTGAAGAGCCTTGTGCTAGCATGAATGTTCAGGAATTAGCTTCTCGTGTAGACCAGCTTGCTGCTAGGGTACAGGGTATTTCTGATTACATTGTTCAGACTCCGGCCTTAGAACCGAAGATTCCTACTCCTGATTTGTTTTTTTGCTGACAGGTCCAAATTTTTGAGTTTTAAAAACAACTGTAAACTGTTTTTTTGCATTGAAACCTCGATCCTCCGGTGATTCCATTCAACAAGTTAAAATCATTATCTCTCTGCTGCGTGGTGATCCACAGGATTGGGCATTTTCCCTGGAATCTGGGGATCCTGCTTTGCTTAATGTAGACTCCTTCTTTCAGGCGTTAGGATTACTGTATGATGAACCTAATTCGGTGGATCAAGCGGAGAAGACCTTGTTGGCCCTGTCTCAGGGTCAAGAGGCGGCAGAATTGTATTGTCAGAAATTCAGAAAATTGTCTGTGTTGACTAAATGGAATAATGATGCTTTGGCGGCAATTTTCAGAAAGGGTCTTTCTGAATCCGTTAAAGATGTTATGGTGGGGTTTCCCACACCCTCCAATCTGAGTGATTCTATGTCTCTGGCCATTCAGATTGACCGGCGCTTGCGGGAGCGCAGAACTGTGCGCGCTATGGCGTTTTCCTCAGAGCAAATTCCTGAGCCTATGCAGTGTGATAGGATTCTGTCTAAAACAGAACGACAAGGTTTCAGACGTCTCAATAGGTTGTGTTATTATTGTGGCGACGCTTCCCATGTCATTTCTGTCTGCCCTAAGCGGCAAAGAGGATCGCCTGTTCATTTACCATCAGTACTGTGCAACCTAAATTTCTGTCATCTGTGTCCTTGATCTGTGCATTGTCATCATTTTCTGTCATGGCATTTGTGGATTCTGGCGCTGCCTTGAACTTAATGGACTTTGACTTTGCTAGGCATTGTGGTTTTCCCTTGCAGCCTTTGCAGAACCCTATTCCTTTAAGGGGCATTGATACTACACCCTTGGCTAAAAATAAGCCCCAGTTTTGGACACAGGTGACCATGCGCATGGCGCCAGCCCATCAGGAAGATTGTCGATTTCGGGTTTTGCATAATTAGCATGATGCTATCGTGCTGGGTTTTCCGTGGTTGCAGGTACATAATCCTGTGTTCGATTGGAAGTCCATGTCTGTGACTAGTTGGGGTTGTCAGGGGATTCGTAATGATGTTCCTCTGATGTCTATCGCCCCTTCTTCCTCTTCTGAAATTCCGGAGTTTTTGTCTGATTTTCAGGATGTATTCGATGAGCCCAAGTCCAGTTTCCTTCCACCGCACAGGGACTGCGATTGTGCTATTGACTTGATTCCAGGCTGTAAGTTTCCTAAGGGCCGACTTTTCAACCTGTCTGTACCTGAACATACCGCCATGCGGAGCTATATTAAGGAGTCTTTGGAAAAAGGGCATATTCGGCCATCTTCTTCACCGTTGGGAGCGGGGTTCTTTTTTGTTGCTAAAAAAGATGGCTCCTTAAGACCCTGTATTGATTATTGCCTCTTGAATAAGATTACGGTCAAGTTTCAATACCCGTTACCTTTACTTTCCGATCTGTTTGCTAGGATTAAGGGAGCTAGTTGGTTTACTAAGATTGACCTTCGGGGGGGCGTATAATCTTGTTCGTATTAAGCAGGGTGATGAATGGAAAACTGCGTTTAACACGCCCGAAGGCCATTTTGAATACCTTGTGATGCCATTCGGACTCTCTAATGCTCCATCTGTTTTTCAGTCCTTCATGCATGATATCTTCCGGAATTATCTTGATAAATTCTTGATTGTATATTTGGACGATATTTAGATTTTTTCCAATGATTGGGAGTCTCATGTGCAGCAGGTCAGGATGGTATTTCAGATCCTTCGTGACAATGCTTTGTTTGTGAAAGGGTCTAAGTGTCTTTTTGGGGTGCAGAAGGTCTCCTTTTTGGGCTTTATTTTTTCTCCCTCGTCTATAGAGATGGATCCGGTTAAGGTTCAGGCCATTCATGATTGGATTCAGCCCACATCCGTGAAGAGCCTTCAGAAATTTTGGGGTTTTGCAAATTTTTATCGCCGTTTCATTGCTAATTTTTCCAGCGTGGTTAAACCCTTGACTGATTTGATGAAGAAGAGCGCTGATGTGGCGAATTGGTCCCCTGCGGCTGTCTCTGCCTTTCAGGAACTTAAACGTCGTTTTACTTCTGCTCCAGTGTTGCGTCAACCGGATGTTTCTCTTCCTTTTCAGGTTGAGGTTGACGCTTCTGAGATTGGGGCAGGGGCTGTTTTGTCTCAGAGGGATCCTGTTGGTTCTTTAATGAAACCGTGTGCCTTCTTTTCGCGTATGTTTTCGCCTGCTGAACGCAATTATGATGTCGGCAATCGGGAGTTGTTGGCTATGAAGTGGGCGTTTGAGGAGTGGCGACATTGGCTTGAGGGTGCTAAGCACCGTATTGTGGTCTTGACCGATCATAAGAATCTGATTTACCTCGAGTCTGCCAAACGGTTGAATCCTAGACAGGCTCGATGGTGCTTGTTTTTTTCCCGTTTTGATTTCGTAGTCTCGTACCTTCCGGGTTCTAAGAATATTAAGGCTGATGCCCTCTCTAGGAGTTTTTTGACTGATTCTCCTGAGGTCTTGGAACCGGTCGGTATTCTGAAAGAAGGGGTGGTCCTTTCTGCCATTTCCCCTGATTTACGACGGGTTCTTCAGGAATTTCAGGCTGACAAACCTGACCGCTGTCCTGTGGGGAAACTGTTTGTTCCTGACAGATGGACTAGTAGAGTGATTTCTGAGGTTCACTGTTCCATGTTGGCTGGTCATCCTGGCATTTTTGGTACCAGAGACTTGGTTGGTAGGTACTTTTGGTGGCCTTCTTTGTCGCGTGTTATGCGTTCTTTTGTGCCGTCCTGTGGGACTTTTGCGCGGGCCAAGCCTTGTTGCTCCCGTGCTAGTGGGTTGCTTTTGCCATTGCCGGTCCCTGAGAGGCCCTGGACGCATATTTCTATGGATTTTATTTCCGATCTTCCAGTTTCTCAGAGGATGTCGGTTATCTGGGTTGTTTGTGACCGATTCTCTAAGATGGTTCATTTGGTGCCTTTGCCTAAATTGCCTTCCTCTTCGGATTTGGTTCCGTTGTTTTTTCAGCATGTGGTCCGTTTGCATGGTATTCCGGAGAATATTGTGTCCGACAGAGGTTCCCAGTTTGTTTCTAGGTTTTGGCGGGCCTTTTGTGCTAGGCTGGGCATTGATTTGTCTTTTTCTTCTGCATTTCATCCTCAGACAAATGGCCAGACCGAGCAAACTAATCAGACTTTGGAGACTTATTTGAGATGCTTTGTGTCTGCTGATCAGGATGATTGGGTGGCTTTCTTGCCATTGGCCGAGTTTGCCCTTAATAATCGGGCTAGTTCGGCTACTTTGGTTTCGCCTTTCTTTTGTAATTTTGGTTTTCATCCTCATTTTTCTTCTTTGGGCAGGTTGAGCCTTCTGACTGTCCTGGTGTGGATTCTGTGGTTGACAGGTTGCAGCAGATTTGGGCTCATGTGGCGGACAATTTGGTGTTGTCTCAGGAGGAGGCTCAACGTTTTGCTAGCCATCGTCGGTGTGTTGGTTCCCAGCTTCGGGTTGGGGATCTGGTCTGGTTGTCTTCCCGTCATGTCCCTATGAAGGTTTCTTCTCCTAAGTTTAAGCCTCGGTTTATTGGTCCTTATAGGATTTCTGAGATTATTAATCCGGTGTCTTTTTGACTGGCGCTTCCGGCCTCTTTTGCTATCCATAATGTCTTCCATAGATCTTTATTGCGGAAATATGTGGAGCCCGTTGTTCCCTCTGTTGATCCTCCGGCCCCTGTGTTGGTTGATGGGGAGTTGGAATATGTTGTTGAGAAGATTTTGGATTCCCGTTTTTTGAGACGGAAGCTTCAGTACCTTGTCAAATGGAAGGGTTATGGCCAGGAGGATAATTCTTGGGTTTTTGCCTCTGATGTCCATGCCGCTGATTTGGTTCGTACCTTTCATCTGGCTCATCCTGATCGGCCTGGGGGCTCTGGTGAGGGTTCGGTGACCCCTCCTCAACGGGGGGGGGGGGAGTACTGTTGAGAATTCTGCTTCTTGGCTCCCTCTAGTGGTTGTAGGTGGTAATGCAGTTGTCCCTGGGCTGCAGTCTTGGAGCGGTGTATCTGCTGATTGCAATTCTGACTGGGGTATTTAGGTTTGCAGGACTCATTAGTCCTTGCCAGTTGTCAATGTTTCTTGGGAAGTGTTGGATCCCTGTCTGGCTTCTCCTGCTTAGCTGCCAATTCAGCAAAGGTAAGTGTCTGTTTCTTTTTCTGTGGCACACATGCTGTGTGCTTATATTCTGTGCTATTCATTTGTTTTCTCTTGTCCAGCTTAGACTGTGTCAGTGTTTTCTCAGTCTTGTTGGATTCTCTGGAGTTGCAGATATACGCTCCACATCTTTAGTTAGATGGTAGAGTTTTTGTATTTTCTGCTGTGGATATTTTTGGAAGGATTTTAATACTGACCGCTTAGTATCCTGTCCTATCCTTTCCTATTTTAGCTAGTGTGGCCTCTTTTGCTAAATCCTGTTTCCTGCCTGCGTGTGTCTTTTCCTCTACTACTCACAGTCATTATTTGTGGGTGGCTACCTATCCTTTGGGGTTCTGCTCTGAGGCAAGGTAGAATTCCTATTTCCATCTATAGGGGTATTTAGTCCTCCGGCTGTGTCGAGGTGTCTAGGATTTGTTAAGCACACCCCACGGCTACTTCTAGTTGCGGTGTTAAGATCAGGGTTTGCGGTCAGTATAGTTACCACCTACTCCAGTGAAAGTTATCATGCTGCTCCAAGGTTACCAGATCATAACAATAGTGTCAGTGTACAGGTAATACAGTGATTACCAGTGACACAATACATAGGGACTCTGTACATAGTGTCAGTGTACAGGTAAGGGTGGTTTCACACTTGCGTTTTTGTCTGCAGCGTTTTTTTCTTCAAAAAAACGCATGCGGTTTTTTTTCCTATCTTTAACATTGAAAACGCATGCGTTTTTTTGTGTACGCGTTTGGTCGCGTTTTTTGACGCATGCGTTTTTTTACTGCATGCATTCATTTTCTGAAATGCTACTTGTAGTATTTTTAGAAGCGTTTTTTGGACCAAAAAAAACCGCATGCGTTTTCATGCGTTTTTTTTGGGTCAAAAAATACATTGGAGTCAATGGGGACGCATGCGTTTTTTGGTGCATGCGTTTTTTGCGGTAAAAAAACGCATGCGTTTTTTTATTAAAAAACCAGAAAACACACTGATATGCCACCCCCCAACATAAAGGTGATAAAGGGAACCTAACCCTACCCCTAACCCTAACCCTAAGGGATCCTAACCCTACCCCTAACCCTAACCCTAAGGGATCCTAACCCTAAACCTAACCCTACCCCTAACCCTACCCCTAACCCTAAGGGATCCTAACCCTAACCCTAATCCCTTTATGGTTAGGGTTAGGGGTAGGGTTAGGGTTAGGATCCCTTAGGGTTAGGGGTAGGGGTAGGGTTAGGGGTAGGGTTAGGGGTAGGGTTAGGGTTAGGATCCCTTAGGGTTAGGGGTGGGGTTAGGGGTAGGATCCCTTTAGGGTTAGGGTTTTGATCCCTACCCCTACCCTAACTGTTTCTGTTTATAGTGGGTTTTTTACTTTTTTTTGATGATTGGCAGCTGTCACACATTTCTCAGCATGCATTTAAAAACGCAAACGCATGTAAAAACGCATGTAAACGCGTCAAAACGCCGCATTTTTTTCACCACATGCAAAAACGCATGCGTCAAAAAAACGCAGCGTTTACATGCGTTTTTTCACCATGCGTTTTTTTGCGTTTTTTACCGCAAAAACGCACCCCAAAAAACGCCAATGTGAAACCAGCCTTATACAGTGATCACTGGTGACATTATACACAGGAGCTCTGTATAAAGTATATATTGTACAGGTAATAGAGTGCTCACCTGTGACATTATACAAAGGAACTTTGTACATAGTGTCAATGTACAGGTAATACAGTGATTACTAGTATTGAAGTACTAGTGATTACTAGTGATTACTAGTAATGAAGGACGGGGGTTTACGCCCATGCTTAGACTTCCGTGAATTAAATCAGATTACGGTCCGGGATTCTTTCCCGCTCCCTCTTATTACGGACCTCTTTAATCAAATTGTGGGGGCTAAGTGGTTCTCCAAATTAGACCTCGGGGGTATATAATCTCATTGAAGGAGGGGGATGAGTGGAAGACGGCGTTTAATACTCCACAGGGACATTACGAGAACATGGTTATGCTTTTTGAGTTATGTAATGCTCCTGCTGTGTTTCAACACTTTGTCAATGATATACTAAAGGTACCGTCACACTAAGCGACGCTGCAGCGATACCGACAACGATGTCGATCGCTGCAGCATCGCTGTTTGGTCGCTGGAGAGCTGTCACACAGACAGCACTCCAGCGACCAACGATGCTGGTAACCAGGGTAAACATCGGGTTACTAAGCGCAGGGCCGCGCTTAGTAACCCAATGTTTACCCTGGTTGCCATCGTAAAAGTAAAAAAAAACAAACACTACATACTTACCTTCCGCTGTCTGTCCCCGGCACTGTGCTTTCCTGCACTGGCTGTGAGCACAGCGGCCGGAAAGCAGAGCAGTGACGTCACCGCTGTGCTTTCCGGCTGGCTGGCGCTCACACTGCAGAGAAGCACAGCGCCGGGGACAGACAGCGGAAGGTAAGTATGTAGTGTTTGTTTTTTTTACTTTTACGATGGTAACCAGGGTAAATATCGGGTTACTAAGCGCGGCCCTGCGCTTAGTAACCCGATGTTTACCCTGGTTACCAGTGAAGACATCGCTGAATCGGCGTCACACACGCCGATTCAGCGATGTCTGCAGGAAGTCCAGCGACGAAATAAAGTACTGGACTTTCTGCAGCGACCAACGACATCACAGCAGGATCCTGATCGCTGCTGCGTGTCAAACTGAACGATATCGTTAGCCAGGACGCTGCAACGTCACGGATCGCTAGCGATATCGTTCAGTGTGACGGTACCTTTAGTCACCTGATTGGTAGGTTTGTGGTGGTATATCTCGATGACATCTTAATTTATTCTCGTGACCTCGAGTCTCATCGGGCTCATGTAAGGCAGGTCCTTCAGGTAATCCGGGACAATAAACTATGTGCCAAACTTGAGAAATGCATGTTCCTGGTCAAAGAGATTCCGTTTTTGGGTTATTTCTTATCCTCCACAGGATTTCGTATGGATCCGCTAAGGTCAAGACGGTCTTGGAGTGGGAGCGTCCTGAGGACCTTAAGGCCTTAGGCTAGGTTCATATTGCGTTAGTGCAACCCGTTTAGCGCTAGCGCTAGCGGGTTGCGCTAGCGCAATGTTTTTAATGGGGCCGCGTCCCGGGGTCGCGGTAACGTCCCCGCTCTCGCAGATCCCCGATCTGCGAGAGCGGGGAACGGACCGCGGGCGCGCCTCGGACGCTGCAAGCAGCGTCCGCGGCGCGCCAGGAAACACCGGCGCGTCGCTAGCGCGTGCCGAACAAAGCACGCGCTAGTGCTGCGCGTTCCCATTGCCGTGAATGGGCGCGCTAACGGACGCGTTGCACGGCGTTAATTTCGCCGTGCAACGCTGTCCGTTAGCGCTTTCCCATTAACGCAATGGGAACCAAGCCTTACAGAGGTTTTTAGGTTTTGCAAACTACTATCGCAAATTTATTAAAGACTTTTCAGTAGTAGCCAAATCTTTAACAGACATGACCAAAAGAGACACGGATTTCTCTGTCTGGTCCAGTGCGGCCTGCCAGGCTTTCGAAACTTTGAAGAAGTGTTTTTCCACCGCACGCATACTAATACAGCCTGACATCATGCAGCCATTTGTGGTAGAGGTGGATGCCTCTGAGGTGGGAGTGGGAGCTGTATTGTCTCAGGGGATTTCTCCGAGTAAGTACACAGGAACTCTGTACATAGTGTCAGTGTACAGGTAATACAGCGATCACCAGTGACATTATACACAGGAGCTCTGTATACAGTGTCTGTGTACAGAAAACCCTGATGTAACTAAGTCAGGGCCGCCATCAGGGCATGACAGCCGTGACTGGCGTATGGGGCCCGGTGAGCAGAGGGGGCCCGCATCGGGCCCCGTCTCATCTGCTCACTGGGCCCCCCCTGCAGGCGCTGCGGGTGGCACACTATTGACGTGCGGGCCCGCGCCCGCACGTCAATAGTTAACAGCCGCCAGCCAGTCTGAGGCTGGCAGCTGAATAGGGCCCCGGCCGCAGTGCGCACTCGCCGGCGTCGCCGGCGTCTGACGTCATTGTCAGCCGCCGGGCCCGGCGAGTGCGTCTGTGTGGAGCCAGGGGGGATCTTCGCCCGGCGCTGGAGCATGGCCAGGTAAGAAGTCGTGTTTTTTTTTTTTCTGAGAGCGGCATCCAGGGGGGCCCGGGGGGCAGAATGCTGGACACACAGGGGCAGAAATGCTGGACACAGTGGGGCAGAAATGCTGGACACAGTGGGGCAGAAATGCTGGACACAGTGGGGCAGAATGCTGGACACAGTGGGGCAGAAATGCTGGACACAGTGGGGCAGAAATACTGGACACAGTGGGGCAGAATGCTGGACACAGTGGGGCAGAAATGCTGGACACACAGGGGCAGAAATGCTGGACACAGTGGGGCAGAATGCTGGACAAAGTGGGGCAGAATGCTGGACACAGTGGGGCAGAAATGCTGGACACAGTGGGGCAGAAATGCTGGACACAGTGGGGCAGAATGCTGGACACAGTGGGGCAGAATGCTGGACACAGTGGGGCAGAATGCTGGACACAGTGGGGCAGAATGCTGGACACAGTGGGGCAGAAATGCTGGACACAGTGGGGCAGAAATGCTGGACACAGTGGGGCAGAATGCTGGACACAGTGGGGCAGAAATGCTGGACACACAGGGGCAGAAATGCTGGACACAGTGGGGCAGAATGCTGGACACAGTGGGGCAGAATGCTGGACACAGTGGGGCAGAATGCTGGACACAGTGGGGCAGAAATGCTGGACACAGTGGGGCAGAAATGCTGGACACAGTGGGGCAGAAATGCTGGACACAGTGGGGCAGAAATGCTGGACACAGTGGGGCAGAATGCTGGACACAGTGGGGCAGAATGCTGGACACAGTGGGGCAGAAATGCTGGACACAGTGGGGCAGAAATGCTGGACACAGTGGGGCAGAATGCTGGACACAGTGGGGCAGAAATGCTGGACACACAGGGGCAGAAATGCTGGACACAGTGGGGCAGAATGCTGGACACAGTGGGGCAGAATGCTGGACACAGTGGGGCAGAATGCTGGACACACAGTGGGGCAGGAATGCTGGACACACAGTGGGGCAGGAATGCTGGACACAGTGGGGCAGAATGCTGGACACACAGTGGGGCAGAATGCTGGACACACAGTGGGGCAGAATACTGGACACAGTGGGGCAGAATGCTGGACACAGTGGGGCAGAATGCTGGACACACAGTGGGGCAGAATGCTGGACACACAGTGGGGCAGAATGCTGGACACACAGTGGGGCAGAATGCTGGACACACAGTGGGGCAGAATGCTGGACACAGAGGGGCAGAAATGCTGGACACACAGTGGGGCAGAATGCTGGACACACAGTGGGGCAGAAATGCTGAACACAGTGGGGCAGAATGCTGGACACACAGTGGGGCAGAATGCTGGACACACAGTGGGGCAGAATGCTGGACACAGTGGGGCAGAATGCTGGACACACAGTGGGGCAGAATGCTGGACACACAGTGGGGCAGAATGCTGGACACAGTGGGGCAGAATGCTGGACACACGGGCAGAAATGCTGGACACACAGTGGGGCAGAATGCTGGACACACAGTGGGGCAGAAATGCTGGACACACAGTGGGGCAGAATGCTGGACACACAGTGGGGCAGAATGCTGGACACACAGTGGGGCAGAATGCTGGACACACAGTGGGGCAGAATGCTGGACACACAGTGGGGCAGAATGCTGGACACACAGTGGGGCAGAATGCTGGACACAGTGGGGCAGAATGCTGGACACACAGGGGCAGAAATGCTGGACACACAGTGGGGCAGAATGCTGGACACACAGTGGGGCAGAAATGCTGGACACAGTGGGGCAGAATGCTGGACACACAGGGGCAGAAATGCTGGACACAGTGGGGCAGAATGCTGGACACACAGGGGCAGAAATGCTGGACACAGTGGGGCAGAATGCTGGACACACATTGGGGCAGAAATGCTGGACACAGTGGGGCAGAAATGCTGGACACAGTGGGGCAGAAATGCTGGACACAGTGGGGCAGAAATGCTGGACACAGTGGGGCAGAATGCTGGACACAGTGGGGCAGAATGTTGGAGACAGTGGGGCAGAATGTTGGAGACAGTGGGGCAGAATGTTGGAGACAGTGGGGCAGAATGCTGGAGACAGTGGGGCAGAATGCTGGAGACAGTGGGGCAGAATGCTGGAGACAGTGACAGGGGCAGAATGCTGGAGACAGTGACAGGGGCAGAAATGCTGGACACAGTGGGGCAGAATGCTGGACACACAGGGGAAGAAATGCTGGACACACAGTGGGGCAGAATGCTGGACACACAGGGGCAGAAATGCTGGACACAGTGGGGCAGAATGCTGGACACACAGTGGGGCAGAAATGCTGGACACAGTGGGGCAGAAATGCTGGACACAGTGGGGCAGAAATGCTGGACACAGTGGGGCAGAAATGCTGGACACAGTGGGGCAGAAATGCTGGACACAGTGGGGCAGAATGCTGGACACAGTGAGGCAGAATGCTGGACACAGTGGGGCAGAATGCTGGACACAGTGGGGCAGAATGTTGGAGACAGTGGGGCAGAATGTTGGAGACAGTGGGGCAGAATGCTGGAGACAGTGGGGCAGAATGCTGGAGACAGTGACAGGGGCAATATGCTGGAGACAGTGACAGGGGCAGAAATGCTGGACACAGTGGGGCAGAATGCTGGACACAGTGACAGGGGCAGAATGCTGGACACAGTGACAGGGGCAGAATGCTGGACACAGGGGCAGACTGTGAGACCCAGGGGCAGTATGCTGGACATTGGGGCAGAATGCGAGACACGGGGCAGAATGGAGATACGGGGCATGATTGGAGACACGGGGCAGGATGAAAGACATGGGGGCATGACTGGAGACAGATGGGGCAGGATTGGAGACAGATGGGGCAGAATGGAGACACAGGGGGCATGATTGGAGACAAGTGTCAGGATTGCAGACATGGGGGCATGGTTGGAGACATAGGGGGCAGAATGGAGACATGGGGCATGATTGGAGACACTGGGGGCAGAATTGGAGACAGAGCGTGCAGGATCATGGGGCAGGATGGATATGATGGAGACAGATGGGACCGGATGGAGAGATCACATGGGGCGATCATATGGGGCAGGATGGGGAGATCATATGGGGCAGAATGGATACTCATGAGGGCAGGATGGGAGAACATCTGGCTGACGCCAGGAATGAGACACACAGGGCCAGGATGGGGGATATTATTAATACCATAGGGGCTAATTTAGGGATATTATTACTGCAGTGATGTATTTATTTTATTTTTTGAGTATACTGTTTTAAATGGGGGGCGGTCCTGTTACTGTATAGAGTGATACTATGTCGCCTTCTTCATGTGGTGTAATGTAGAAGTTGTGAAAAATTAAGTAATGTGTTCTGCAAGCGGAGCTCGAGATAACTGTGTTATTTCCTGCAGAGAGAAGTCCTGGCTGGATGAAATGATGGTGGTCTGTGCTGGATGAAAGATGAAGGACTTCACCTAGAGACGTCACTGGTGAGTCAGAGTGTTACCTATACACTGACACTATACACTGTATACTGTATACAGAGCTCCTGTGTATAATTTCACTAGTGATCACTATATTATCTGTACACAGACACTGCTTACTAATTACAGATCTCCTGTGTATAATGGCACTTATGGTGATAGTATGGTGCTTTTTTTTAAATTACTGATCAGAATTGTAGTATTCAGTCACTATGTGGTGGTAATATGTGGTCTGGACATGGTGTTGTGGTATTTGTTCCTTGTATGTGATATTATTCGATCCCTGTGGTGGTAATATGTCATCTGGTCATGGTGTTGTGGTATTTGTTCCTTCCTTCCTTTTAAAAATTGAAAAATAAATAAAAATATACCTAAATTGTATTGCATATTTTAACAAATATTTAATAGGTTACAGCAGAGTAGGGCCCGGCCAAAAGTGTCTACCTTGTTATGGTGGCGGCTTAAAAAATATTTTGGCCAAAACAAAAGCTGCCGGCTATATGTGTGATCTGGTGATGGGAACTGTCAATGTGTGATAGGTGAGAAGTGGAGTTTTTCCAAGAGAGAGCGGTGGGACTGTGGACAGTTCGAGGGGTGGAGCCTGGAGGCGGGGCTGGGGTGGAGCCTGGAGGTGGGGCTGGGGTGGAGCCTGGGTGGAGTCTCAAGGGGGCCCCGAAAATTTTGCCAGTATGGGGCCCCGAAATTTCTAGTGGCAGCCCTGAACTAAGTAAAAAAGCAAAAGTGCATTTAAATAACACAGAGTTTTTAGCAATACTGTTTTTTGATAAACAAAATAGCACAAAAGCCATCCCACCTCGTCACGGTAACTCTGATCGGGACAGTCCTACACTGTCTAATATTAAAACCTTACATTGTGTCAACTCGATCAGAGTTACCGTGACGAGGTGGGATGGCTTTTGTGCTATTTTTTTATGAAAAAACAGTATTATTAAAAACTCTGTGTTATTTAAATGCACTTTTGCTTTTTTACTTACCGTAGTTACATCAGGGTTTTCGTTTACTTTTTTCTCTTGTAGGTTTCAATGTTTTGTGGCCAATGTGAACATGCGTTTAACCTCTGCATGTGTACCAACTCAATTTAAGCTCAATTTTGTGATTTTTTTCTCTGTATTGTTGCATTCTGTGCAAGCCGGGGCGTGGCGTTGCCTGTTTCTGAGCTAGAGACTATATAAGGCTTCCCCAGTCTAGTGTTTCACTGGTTGGGCCCAGTCCTTTTGTCTGCCCTTATTCACACTGAGGTCAACATTGACACAATGTAAGGTTTTAATATTAGACAGTGTAGGACTGTCCCGATCAGAGTTACCGTGACGAGGTGGGATGACTTTTGTGCTATTTTTTTATCAAAAAACAGTATTATTAAAAACTCTGTGTCATTTAAATGCACTTTTGCTTTTTTACTTAGTTACATCAGGGTTTTCGTTTACTTTTTTCTCTTGTAGGTTTCAATGTTTTGTGGCCAATGTGAACATGCGTTTAACCTCTGCATGTGTACCAACTCAATTTAAGCTCAATTTTGTGTTTTTTGTTTTTTTTAGTTTCTGTGTACAGGTAATACAGTGATCATTGTGACATTATACACAGGAGCTCTGTATCTAGTGTACAGGTAATACAGTGACCACCAGTGACATTATACACAGGATCACTGTGTATAGTGTCAGTGTACAGGTAATACAGTGATCACCGGTGACATTATACACAGGAGCTCTGTATAAAGTATATATTGTACAGGTAATACAGTGCTCACCTGTGACATTATACACAGGAACTCTGTACATAGTAGCAGTGTACAGGTAATACAGTGATTACCAGTGACGCAATACACAGGAGCTCTGTGTATAGTGTCAGTGTACAGGTAATACAGTGATCACCGGTGACATTATACACAAGAACTCTGTACACAGTATATAATGTATAGTGTGCGTGTACATGTAATATACTGACTCACCAGTGACGTCTGTAGGTGAAGTCCTTCATCTTCACTTTTCTTCTTCATCCAGCACTGACCGCCATAACTTCTTCCCAGCCAGGACTTGTCTCTGCAAAAAATAACACGCAGTCATCAATATCCGATCGCTTCCAGAGACGTAGTGCCGCCCTGCACAGTAACAGGATCCCCGTTTGTTCCCTCCATGGAAAACCGTTTCTTAAAAAGTAAATTATATTACAGTAGTAATAATGTTCCTATTTGGACTCCAAAGAAATTATGTTCCCCACTTGTCACCGTAAACTAATACAGCATGTTCCTCATTCTGGCCCCACAAACAGTAATTAAATCCCTCATCCTGGCCCCCCGTAGTTAATAATCTCACTTAGCCTGGCCTCCTTTATTTTATAATATGGCCCACAGCCTGAACCCCTATGTTCCTTGTCCATCCTGCTCCCCCAGCTATTCATACTGGCCCCCATATGTCCCTTCTCATGCCCCCTCCTCCATATATCTCTCCTGGACCCCCAAATATCCGTCCTGGTCCTGGAGCCCCCACCCTCCCCTAAAAATTCATACTGGTTCCCCCATATTTCCATCCTGGACCCACATATATATGCATCCTGGTCCCTTGTCCTGCCCACCCAATATATCCATCTTGGCCCCCCATATATATCCATCCTGGCTTCCCCATATATAACATCATGGCTCCCCCATATATATCCATCCTGGCTCCCCCATATATATCCATCCTGGCTCCCATATATATATATCTGTCCCGGTCCCTTGTCCCCCCCCATACATCCATCCCGGATCACCCATATATTTGCATCCTGACCCCCATATACTGTATATGGATCCTGGCCCCTTATCCTGCACCACCAGATATCAATCCTGCCCCCATATATATGCATGCTTGCTCTACCATATATCCATCCTGGCCCCCCATATATGCATCTTGGTTCCCATATACAGTATATACATATACACACACACACACACACACATCCTGGCTCCCCCATATATATCCATCCTGGTCCCTTGTCCTGCCCCTCATATATCCATCATCCTCTCCCATATATATATACATCTTGGCTCCCCCATATATCCATCATCCTCTCCCATATATATACAACCTGGCAGGTAAAGACTGGGGCTGAAATTCAGCCCTGGCATTTGAAATCACACAGGCGCATGTTGTCCCCGTACCCAAGCACTAGATGGGGTGCATTACTAATATTACCCTGGATGGAGGAAAGGAAGATTTACTACAAGACCAATATTTCTAATGATACCAGTGACCTGCTGGGGTAAGTGACGGAGTCAGCAACTTTGTGCTCCATCACAACTCTTAACAGTAAGGGAATCTTGAAAACTCTGATTCTGTTAACAACGTTGCAGACAAGGCAGCCCACGACCAGACAGGCCCTTCTGGCATTTGCCAGAATTGCCAGATGGCCAGTCCGGCCCTGCATCCTGGCCCCCATATATGCATCCTGAATCCCCCACATATACAGTGGGGCAAAAAAGTATTTAGTCAGTCAGCAATAGTGCAAGTTCCACCACTTAAAAAGATGAGAGGCGTCTGTAATTTACATCATAGGTAGACCTCAACTATGGGAGACAAACTGAGAAAAAAAAATCCAGAAAATCACATTGTCTGTTTTTTTAACATTTTATTTGCATATTATGGTGGAAAATAAGTATTTGGTCAGAAACAAACAATCAAGATTTCTGGCTCTCACAGACCTGTAACTTCTTCTTTAAGAGTCTCCTCTTTCCTCCACTCATTACCTGTAGTAATGGCACCTGTTTAAACTTGTTATCAGTATAAAAAGACACCTGTGCACACCCTCAAACAGTCTGACTCCAAACTCCACTATGGTGAAGACCAAAGAGCTGTCAAAGGACACCAGAAACAAAATTGTAGCCTTGCACCAGGCTGGGAAGACTGAATCTGCAATAGCCAACCAGCCTGGAGTGAAGAAATCAACAGTGGGAGCAACAATTAGAAAATGGAAGATATACAAGACCACTGATAATCTCCCTCGATCTGGGGCTCCACGCAAAATCCCACCCCGTGGGGTCAGAATGATCACAAGAACGGTGAGCAAAAATCCCAGAACCACGCGGGGGGACCTAGTGAATGAACTGCAGAGAGCTGGGACCAATGTAACAAGGCCTACCATAAGTAACACACTACGCCACCATGGACTCAGATCCTGCAGTGCCAGACGTGTCCCACTGCTTAAGCCAGTACATGTCCGGGCCCGTCTTAAGTTTGCTAGAGAGCATTTGGATGATCCAGAGGAGTTTTGGGAGAATGTCCTATGGTCTGATGAAACCAAACTGGAACTGTTTGGTAGAAACACAACTTGTCGTGTTTGGAGGAAAAAGAATACTGAGTTGCATCCATCAAACACCATACCTACTGTAAAGCATGGTGGTGGAAACATCATGCTTTGGGGCTGTTTCTCTGCAAAGGGGCCAGGACGACTGATCCGGGTACATGAAAGAATGAATGGGGCCATGTATCGTGAGATTTTGAGTGCAAACCTCCTTCCATCAGCAAGGGCATTGAAGATAAAACGTGGCTGGGTCTTTCAACATGACAATGATCCAAAGCACACCGCCAGGGCAACGAAGGAGTGGCTTCGTAAGAAGCATTTCAAGGTCCTGGAGTGGCCTAGCCAGTCTCCAGATCTCAACCCTATAGAAAACCTTTGGAGGGAGTTGAAAGTCCGTGTTGCCAAGCGAAAAGCCAAAAACATCACTGCTCTAGAGGAGATCTGCATGGAGGAATGGGCCAACATACCAACAACAGTGTGTGGCAACCTTGTGAAGACTTACAGAAAACGTTTGACCTCTGTCATTGCCAACAAAGGATATATTACAAAGTATTGAGATGAAATTTTGTTTTTGACCAAATACTTATTTTCCACCATAATATGCAAATAAAATGTTAAAAAAACAGACAATGTGATTTTCTGGATTTTTTTTTCTCAGTTTGTCTCCCATAGTTGAGGTCTACCTATGATGTAAATTACAGACGCCTCTCATCTTTTTAAGTGGTGGAACTTGCACTATTGCTGACTGACTAAATACTTTTTTGCCCCACTGTATGCATCCTGGCCCACCATATATATGCATCCCAGTTCCCCCATATACATGCATCCTGGTCCCTGGTCTTATATATATATATATATATATATATATATATATATGCATCCTGGTCCCTGGTCTCTTGCCCTGCCCCTCCATAAATCTATAACGGCCCTCCATATATATGCATCATGGATTTACCATATATCCATCCTGGCTCCCCCATATATATATATGCATCCTGGCTCCACCATATATCCATTCTGGCCCCCCATATATATGCATCCTGGTCCTTTGTCCTGCCCCCCATATATCCATCCTGGTCCCTATATGTATCCATCCTGGCCCCCCATATATATCCATCCTGGCCCCCCATATGTATGCATCCTGGCCCCCCATATGTATCCATCCTGGTCCTTTGTCCTGCCCCCAATATATCCATCCTGGCCTCTTGCCCTGGCTTCATGCATACAGAGAGAGAGAGAGAAAAAAAAAGATTCCTCTTACCTCCCCACACTCCCAACGCCGTGCGGCGTCCTCCTCCTCTGCAGGTCGGAGCGCACATAGTAAAATTTTGCCAAGGAGCTTGGCCACCAAATACATACATTTTTATTTATTGAAATTATTTTTTTAAGATGGAGCAATGACTGAAAACCTACAATTCTGACCTTTTTTACTCGTTGTAGTGTTTAACAATTTTATATTTTGTTAGATCTGACTTTATATAATTTTTTTAATGTCTACATTTTCAGAAAGGTAAGCAATTGCAATTTTTAGATTTTTTTTACATTATATTTTAGCCCCCTTAGAGGATGTAAACCTGTGATTGGCCTATCACTTACAATATATACTGCAGTACCAGAGTATTGCAGTATATGGTGAACATCGAGGTCTCCATGGACGTTCACAGCAGCGATTAAATGGTGAAAAACCACAGCTGAAACTCCACTCCTGACCACTTAATACAGCTGCTATATGCCTTGTTGGGGGGGCTCAGCTTCTGTGCCCTCGCCACACGTGAACATTCTCGTACATGTATGTGAAATTTCGCTAAGGGGTTAAAATCAGTCATTGGCCCTTTATAACCCGGTGATTTTCCTATTTCGCGTTCCCAATTTTTCCACCCCTTTTTCCAAGAGTCATAACTTTTTTCCGCCTACACAGCCGTACAAGGGCCTGCTTTCTGTGGGACGAGTTGTACTGTTCAATGACACCATACATTTTATGCACTAAACATTGGGGGGAAAAAATCCAAGTGGGTTCAAATTATGAAAAAAAACGTAATAACTTCTTTGTTTTCAAGTTGTTCATGTGGTAAAAATGACGTGGGAACACGACTGTCTGATTATGGGGAGACCACACTTGTCGGGGTTTTTAGCCCACATGACTGTCTGATTATGGGGAGACCACACTTGTCGGGGTTTTTAGCCCACATGACTGTCTGATTATGGGGAGACCACACTTGTCAGGGTTTTGTAGCCCATATGACTGTGTGATTATGGGGAGACCACACTTGTCGGGGTTTTTAGCCCACATGACTGCCTGATTATGGGGAGACCACACTTGTCAGGGTTTTAGCACACACAACTTTCTGATTATGGGGAGACCACACTTGTCAGGGTTTTGTAGCCCACATGACTGTGTGATTATGGGGAGACCACACTTGTCGGAGTTTTTAGTCTACACGACTGTGTGATTTTGGTGAGACCAAACTTGTCGGGGTTTCTAGCTCACACGACTGTGTGATTATGGGGAGACCACACTTGTCGGAGTTTTGTAGCCCACATGACTGTCTGATTATGGGGAGACCACACTTGTCGGGGTTTTGTAGCCCACATGACTGTGTGATTATGGGGAGACCACACTTGTCGGAGTTTTTAGCCTACACGACTGTGTGATTTTGGGAAGACCAAACTTGTCGGGGTTTCTAGCTCACACAACTGTGTAATTATCGGGAGACCACACTTGTCTGGGTTTTTAGCCCACACGACTGTCTGATTATGGGGAGACCACACTTGTTTGGGTTTTTAGCCCACACGACTGTGTGATTATCGGGAGACCACACTTGTCGGGGTTTCTAGCTCACATGACTGTGTGATTATGGGTAGACCACACTTGTCAGAGTTTTTAGCCTACACGACTGTGTGATTTTGGGGAGACCAAACTTGTCGGGGTTTCTAGCTCACACAACTGTGTGATTATCGGGAGACCACACTTGTCGGGGTTTTTAGCCCACACGACTGTCTGATTATGGGGAGACCACACTTGTCAGGGTTTTTAGCCCACATGAGTGTGTGATTATGAGGAGACCACACTTGTCAGGGTTTTTAGCCCACACGACTGTGTGATTATGGGGAGACCACACTTGTCGGGGTTTCGATCTCACACTACTGTCTGATTATGGGGAGACCACACTTGTCGGGGTTTTTAGCCCACACGACTGTCTGATTATGGGGAGACCAGACCACACTTGTCGGGGGTTTTAGCCCACATGACTGCCTGATTATGGGAAGACCACACTTGTTGGGGTTTTTAGCCCACACGACTGTGTGATTATGGGGAGACCACATGACCCTGGTATTGTCGAAGCTTCTTGGGAAAGAGGGAGATACCCCCTACTGACACTCTTACCATCCCTTACCTTTTTTCCCCCAGCGCGACCACCCGAACCCCTTCTCCCAATTAAGACAGAGACAAGAGTTTCTTTGGAATTATGTAGGCCACAGCAGCCTGTTTATTAAACAAAAACAACGGTTAACAATTAATGTAAAAGCATACATTTCAAAACTAGGGGAAGTCCTTGGAGCCCAAAAGAATCTGGTGATTTTAACCATACCGCGAACATAACTCAAACCATATTTTACTCCCAGCCGTTGTAAGCCTGGCTCGGGAGCACCAAAAACCCCGCAAGAGGGTTCACTGTTCGCGGTAAAAACATGAGATCCGACCACCCCTGCCGGAACTCCCCACCACCAATCACCAGATCCAAAACATAATATTATTATTATTATTATTATTATTATTATTTATTATTATAGCGCCATTTATTCCATGGCGCTTTACATGTGAGGAGGGGTATACATAATAAAACAAGTACAATAATCTTGAAAAATACAAGTCACAACTGGTACAGGAGGAGAGAGGACCCTGCCCGCGAGGGCTCACAATCTACAAGGGATGGGTGAGGATACAGTAGGTGAGGGTAGAGCTGGCCGTGCAGCGGTTTGGTCAATCGGTGGTTACTGCAGGTTGTAGGCTTGTCGGAAGAGATGGGTCTTCAGGTTCTTTTTGAAGGTTTCGATGGTAGGCGAGAGTCTGATATGTTGTGGTAGAGCATTCCAGAGTAGGGGGGATGCACGAGAGAAATCTTGTATGCGATTGTGGGAAGAGGAGATAATAGGGGAGTAGAGAAGGAGATCTTGTGAGGATCGGAGGTTGCGTGCAGGAAAGTAACGGGAGACGAGGTCACAGATGTATGGAGGAGACAGGTTGTGGAAGGCTTTATATGTCATGGTTAGGCTTTTGTACTGGAGTCTCTGGGTGATGGGGAGCCAGTGCAGGGATTGACAGAGGGGAGAGGCCGGGGAATAGCGGGGGGACAGGTGGATTAGTCGGGCAGCAGAGTTTAGAATAGATTGGAGGGGTGCAAGAGTGTTAGAGGGGAGGCCACAGAGCAGGAGGTTACAGTAGTCAAGGCGGGAGATGATGAGGGCATGGACTAGGGTTTTTGCAGATTCTTGGTTTAGGAATGTGCGGATCCGTGAAATATTTTTGAGTTGGAGGCGGCAGGAAGTGGAAAGGGTTTGGATATGTGGTTTAAAGGAGAGATCAGTGTCAAGGATTACCCCAAGACAGCGGGCTTGTGGGACTGGGGAGAGTGGGCAGCCGTTTACTGTAATGGATAGGTTCGTTGGGGAGATCGCGTGAGATGGGGGAAAGATGATGAATTCTGTTTTGTCCATGTTAAGTTTTAGAAATCTAGTGGAGAAGAAGGATGAAATAGCAGACAGACATTGAGGGATTCTGGTTAGTAGGGAGGTGATATCTGGTCCAGAGATGTAGATCTGTGTGTCGTCAGCATAGAGATGATACTGAAAGCCGTGAGATTCTATGAGCTGTCCCAGGCCAAAGGTGTAGATGGAGAAGAGCAGGGGTCCTAGAACTGAACCTTGCGGGACTCCGACAGATAGGGGGCGAGGTGAGGAGGTGGTGTGTGAGTGGGAGACGCTGAATGTACGGTCAGTTAGGTATGATGAGATCCAGGATAGGGCCAATTCTGTGATGCCAAGGGATGAGAGGGTCTGCAGCAGCAGGGAATGGTCCACTGTGTCAAAGGCAGAGGACAGGTCCAGGAGGAGGAGGACAGAGTAGTGTCGCTTGCTCTTGGCGGTTAATAGGTCATTGGTGACCTTAGTTAGGGCAGTTTCAGTGGAGTGGTGTGACCGGAAGCCTGATTGAAAGCGGTCGAAGAAGGAGCAGGAAGATAGATGGGAGGACAGTTCAATATGGACATGTTGTTCCAGTAGTTTTGAGGCAAAGGGGAGAAGTGATATAGGGCGATAGCTAGATACAGAGGATGGGTCAAGAGAGGGCTTTTTGAGGATAGGTGTGATTGTGGCATGTTTAAAGCTTGAGGGGAAAATGCCAGTTGTTAGTGATAGGTTAAAGAGATGGGTTAGGGTTGGGATGAAGACTGTGGTGAGGTTTGGGATGAAGTGGGATGGGAGTGGGTCAAGTGCACAGGTGGTGAGATGCGATCTTGAGAGTAGAGTGGAGAGTCCGTCTTCTGTAATGGTGGAGAAGTTGGTTTTGGAGGTGGAGGGCTGGGTAGTTGGGAGGAAGGGTTCTGGGGGTTGTTTACTAAAATTGTCTCTGATGTTCTCAATTTTCTGCTTGAAAAATGAGGCGAAGTCTTCAGCTGAGATGAGTGGGGAGGGAGGAGGTGCTGGGGGACGGAGGAGAGAGTTGAAGGTGTTGAATAACTGTTTGGGGTTGTGAGACAGGGAGGATATGAGAGATGAGAAGTAGGTTTGTTTTGCTGTGGCGAGCATGGTTTTGAAAGCAGTGAGGGACTGTTTGAATGCGATGAAGTGCTCGATGGAGTGGGATCTTTTCCATCTGCGCTCAGCAGCTCTGGAAGCTCGCCTCAGTTCTTTTGTCATGCTGGTGTGCCAGGGTTGTCTGTTGATTTTGCGAGCTTTGGTATGTGTGAGAGGGGCAAGAGATTCCAAAGCTGCAGCTATTGTGGTGTTATATAGAGCGGCAGCATCATCCGCATTGTGTAGGGAGCTTATGTCTGTGAGAGGGAGGAGGGATTCAGAGAGTGAGTGAAGATCAAGGTGTTTAAGATTTCTGCGAGGGTGTGAGAGTTTGTGGGGTGGGGGTTGTAGACAAGGAGTGGAAAGGGAAGAGAATGTAAGTAGGTTGTGGTCAGAAAGAGGAAGAGGTGAGTTTGAGAGGTTAGATAGGGAGCAGAGGCGGGTGAGAATGAGGTCCAGTGTGTGACCATCTTTGTGGGTGGCTGTAGAAGACCATTGAGTGAGGCCAAAGGAGGAAGTGAGAGATAGAAGTTTAGTGGCAGCTGAGAGGGAAGTGTCAATGGGGATGTTGAAGTCGCCCATGATGATAGTGGGGATGTCAGCGGCGAGGAAGTGGAGTAGCCAGGTGGTGAAGTGGTCGAAGAAGGTGGTGGCTGGCCCTGGGGGACGGTAGATGACAGCCAGTTGGAGGTTGGAGGGGGAGTAGATGCGCACAGAGTGCACCTCAAAGGAAGGGAGGGTAACAGAGGGTGGCAGTGGGATTGGGGTGAAGGAGCAGTTATCTGACAGGAGAAAACCAACTCCTCCGCCATGCTTGCTGCTGGGGCGGGGTGTGTGAGAAAGGTGGAAGCCACCGTAAGAGAGTGCCGCAGGGGAGGCTGTGTCAGAAGGGGTGAGCCAGGTTTCAGTGATGCCGAGGAAGGAGAGTTTGTTATTGATAAAGAGGTCATGGATAAATGGAAGTTTATTGCAGACAGAGCGTGCGTTTCATAGTGCTCCAGATAGGGAAATTGGGGGAGTGGGGGCAGGATGAATGGGTATGAGGTTACTGTGGTTGCGAGGACGTGTAGAGGATCGTGGCAGGGGATTAGAAATGAATGTGGGGATGTGATGAGGAGGGCCAGGATTTGGGGATATGTCGCCAGCAATGAGGAGCAGCAGACAGAGCGTTAGAAGGTGTGAGCTGGATAGGTCGTGATGTGGCCGTGTGTGCCTGGCGAGAAAGGATTGTATGTGGAGGAATAGTTCTGTGGAGGAGGTGAGATGACTGGGGAGGATGGAGGGAGAAATGACTAGTTCTTTACTGGGTGGAGGGACTACAGGAGATAGGAAGAAATAGAGTAGTATGGGGGTGAATGTGAAAAGAAACCGAAACATTATAGTGGTTTTCTATTCCTTTACCTTCCAGTCAATTCCAGTCCAATTCTAGTCTAATTCATAGCAATTAAAAAACTGCAATTTAAAAATGCAATTTCTAAGATGGTCAGACACGTCTGGTCAGACTCATGGCTATGAATTTATGGGCACCAATCACCAGATCCAAAACATAATATACTTCAGAACAGAGGAGCCATATACCTATGGACCCCCCAAACCAATTTCCACCAACTCCAAGGACTCCCCCCAACCGCCCAGGCCGCAATGACCCAAAAAGAACCATGTGCATACTAAAACCACCCGCTCACCGCGAGTAATTTACACCCACAGAACCTCAAACCAAAAAGGGGCGGGAGGGAGGGATGCTTTCAGTGCTGGTGAGCGGGAACTGACCGGCCCCCGCCCCCTGACACTTCCCTAACCCTCTCTTCAACTATCTCCCCCGCCCCCTATACTGTTAACCCTTTCAGCCCCACCCCCTCCTCTCCAACCCATTGTCATGCTGGCCTTCGCTTAGCCGTGGGGGGGAGGGGGCGGCTCGCTCCGGCCTGTCCTCTTGTCAGGGTTTTAGCACACACGACTTTCTGATTATGGGGAGACCACACTTGTCAGGGTTTTTAGCCCACATAGCCCACACGACTGTCTGATTATATGGAGACCACACTTGTCGGTGTTTCTAGCTCACATGACTGTCTGATTATGGGGAGACCACACTTGTCAGGGTTTCTAGCTCACACGACTGTCTGATTATGGGGAGACCACACTTGTTAGGGTTTTTAACCCACATGACTGTGTTATTATGGGGAGACCACACTTGTCGGGGTTTCGATCTCACACGACTGTCTGATTATGGGGAGACCAGACCACACTTGTCGGGGTTTTTTAGCCCACACGACTGTCTGATTATGGGGAGACCAGACCACACTTGTCGGGGTTTTTAGCCCACATGACTGCCTGATTATGGGGAGACCACACTTGTTGGGGTTTTTAGCCCACATGACTGTCTGATTATGGGGAGACCATACCACACTTGTCGGGGTTTTTAGACCACATGACTGCCTGATTATGGGGAGACCACACTTGTTGGGGTTTTTAGTCCACACGACTGTGATTATGGGGAGACCACACTTATCAGGGTTTTAGCACACACGACTTTTTGATTATGGGGAGACCACACTTGTCGGGGTTTTACAGCCCACATGACTGTCTGATTATGGGGAGACCACACTTGTCGGAGCTTTTAGCTCACACGACTGTGTGATTATGGGGAGACCACACTTGTCGGGGGTTTCTAGCTCACACGACTTTGTGATTATGGGGAGACCACACTTGTCGGGGTTTTGTAGCCCACATGACTGTGTGATTATGGGGAGACCACACTTGTCAGAGTTTTTAGCCCACACGACTGTGTGATTATGGGGAGACCAAACTTGTCGGGGTTTCTAGCCCACACGACTGTCTGATTATAGGGAGACCAGACCACACTTGTTGGGGTTTTTAGCCCACACGACTGTCTGATTATGGGGAGACCAGACCACACTTGTCGGGGTTTTTAGCCCACATGACTGCCTGATTATGGGGAGACCACACTTGTTGGGGTTTTTAGCCCACACGACTGTGATTATGGGGAGACCACACTTGTCAGGGTTTTAGCACACACGACTTTCTGATTATGGGGAGACCACACTTGTCGAGGTTTTACAGCCCACATGACTGTCTGATTATGGGGAGACCACACTTGTCGGAGCTTTTAGCTCACACGACTGTGTGATTATGGGGAGACCACACTTGTCGGGGGTTTCTAGCTCACACGACTTTGTGGTTATGGGGAGACCACACTTGTCGGGGTTTTGTAGCCCACATGACTGTGTGATTATGGGGAGACCACACTTGTCAGGGTTTTAGCACACACGACTTTCTGATTATGGGGAGACCACACTTGTCGAGGTTTTACAGCCCACATGACTGTCTGATTATGGGGAGACCACACTTGTCGGAGCTTTTAGCTCACACGACTGTGTGATTATGGGGAGACCACACTTGTCGGGGGTTTCTAGCTCACACGACTTTGTGGTTATGGGGAGACCACACTTGTCGGGGTTTTGTAGCCCACATGACTGTGTGATTATGGGGAGACCACACTCGTCAGAGTTTTTAGCCCACGCGACTGTGTGATTATGGGGAGACCAAACTTGTTGGGGTTTCTAGCCCACACGACTGTCTGATTATAGGGAGACCACACTTGTCAAGGTTTCTAGCTCACACGACTGTCTGGTTATGGGGAGACCACACTTGTTAGGGTTTTTAACCCACATGACTGTGTTATTATGGGGAGCCCACACTTGTCGGGGTTTCGATCTCACACGACTGTCTGATTATGGGAAGACCAGACCACACTTGTCGGGGTTTTTAGCCCACACGACTGTCTGACTATGGGGAGACCAGACCACACTTGTCGGGGTTTTTAGCCCACATGACTGCCTGATTATGGGGAGACCACACTTGTTGGGGTTTTTAGCCCACACGACTGTGATTATGGGGAGACCACACTTGTCAGGGTTTTAGCACACACGACTTTCTGATTATGGGGAGACCACACTTGTCGGGGTTTTACAGCCCACATGACTGTCTGATTATGGGGAGACCACACTTGTCGGAGCTTTTAGCTCACACGACTGTGTGATTATGGGGAGACCACACTTGTCGGGGGTTTCTAGCTCACACGACTTTGTGATTATGGGGAGACCACACTTGTCGGGGTTTTTAGCCCACATGACTGTCTGATTATAGGGAGACCACACTTGTCGAGTTTTCTAGCTCACACTACTGTGTGATTATGGGGAGACCACACTTGTCAGGGTTTTTAGCCCACATGACTGTGTGATTATGGGGAGACCACACTTGTCGGGGTTTCTAGCCCACACGACTGTCTGATTATAAGGAGACCACACTTGTCGGTGTTTCTAGCTCACATGACTGTCTGATGATTATGGGGAGATCACACTTGTCAAGGTTTCTAGCTCACACGACTGTCTGGTTATGGGGAGACCACACTTGTTAGGATTTTTAACCCACATGACTGTGTTATTATGGGGAGACCACACTTGTCGGGGTTTCGATCTCACACGACTGTCTGATTATGGGAAGACCAGACCACACTTGTCGGGGTTTTTAGCCCACACGACTGTCTGACTATAGGGAGACCAGACCACACTTGTCGGGGTTTTTAGCCCACATGACTGTCTGATTATGGGGAGACCACACTTGTTGGGGTTTTTAGCCCACACGACTGTGATTATGGGGAGACCACACTTGTCGAGGTTTCTAGCTCACACTACTGTGTGATTATGGGGAGACCACACTTGTCAGGGTTTTTAGCCCACATGGCTGTGTGATTATGGGGAGACCACACTTGTCGGGGTTTTTAGCCCACACGACTTCGTGATTATGGGGAGACCACACTTATCTGGGTTTTTAGCCCACACAACTGTGTCTGATTACAGGGAGACCACACTTGTCGAGGTTTCTAGCTCACACTACTGTGTGATTATGGGGAGACTACACTTGTCGGGGTTTCTAGCTCACACGACTGTCTGATTATGGGGAGACCACACTTGTCAGGGTTTTTAGCCCACACGACTGTGTGATTATGGGGAGACCACACTTGTCGGGGTTTTTTAGCCCACATGAATGCCTGATTATGGGGAGATCACACTTGTCAGGGTTTTTAGCCCACACGACTGCGTGATTATGGGGAGACCACACTTATCTGGGTTTTTAGCCCACACAACTGTCTGATTACAGGGAGACCACACTTGTCGAGGTTTCTAGCTCACACTACTGTGTGATTATGGGGAGACCACACTTGTTGGGGTTTCTAGCTCACACGACTGTCTGATTATGGGGAGACCACACTTGTCGGGGTTTTTTAGCCCACATGAATGCCTGATTATGGGGAGATCACACTTGTCAGGGTTTTTAGCCCACACGACTGTGTGATTATGGGGAGACCACACTTGTCGGAGTTTTTAACCCATTTTTCCGTGTGTGACGGCTCATTTCTTTTTGCCCCCTTCTTTAGTTTTTATTGACACCATTTGGAGTTGCACATGATGGGGTTTATAGCGTTTTTGGGAAGGGCGGCTTTCACCAGTGGGTTAATTTGATGAATTCGACTTTTATGAGCTCTGAAGTTCGCGCCCCCAACTTGAATGGAGAGAGTGGCTGGGATCACAATCATTTCACTTCAGAGTTTTTTACATTGTACACCCACTCCAGACCATGCAGAGGATAATAATGCTGAAGGGGTTAATAAACATTGCAATGAAGGCTATATGGGCTCCCCATTGGTCAGCAGAGGTGCCAGCCGCCGGGTACTGAGGGGAGACCTCAGTGATACGCTCCTCTATGCAGCCATAACGTCACTGCAGGAGCTTTCCCTGCTCTCATGGAGACCTGTCAACACCGGAAGCAGGCGTCGTCTTGACAACCAAACAACTCAACTGCAAGGGCTATCTGCTGAAGCCGGCCGAGCGCAGACATGGTGAGAACACAGGAGGGTCCGAGATAGGGAGCAGAGGGGGCCAGGTGTCATGTATACACCTCAATACTGTGTATATATCGTGCACACACCTCACTAGTGTATGTATATATTGAGTATACCTCACTGCTGTGTATATATCGTGTATACAGCTCACTACTATATATATATAGTGTATACAGCTCACTAATGTGTATGTATATATCATGTATACACCTCAATACTGTGTATATATCGTGTATACACCTCACTAGTGTATGTATATATAGTATATACCTCACTGCTGTGTATATATCGTGTATACAGCTCACTACTATATATATCGTGTATACACTTAAATACTGTGTATATATCGTGCATACACCTCACTAATGTATGTGTATATTGTGTATACCTGACTGCTGTGTATGTATCGTGTATACAGCTCACTGATATATATATATATATATAGTGTATACAGCTCATTACTAAATATATATCGTGCATACACCTCACTAGTGTATGTATATATTGAGTATACCTCACTGCTGTGCATATATCGTGTATACAGCTCACTGCTATATATATATATATATATATATATATATATAGTGTATACAGCTCACTAATGTGTATATATATCATGTATACACCTCAATACTGTGTATATATCGTGTATACACCACACTAGTGTATGTATATATAGTATATATCTCACTGCTGTGTATATATCGTGTATACAGCTCACTACTATATATATCATGTATACACTTCAATACTGTGTATATATCGTGCATACACCTCACTAATGTATGTATATATTGTGTATACCTGACTGCTGTGTATATATCGTGTATACAGCTCATTACTAAATATATATAGTGCATACAGCTCACTACTGTGTATATATTGTGTATACAGCTCAATACTGTGTATATATTGTGTATAAATATATATAGTGTATACAGCTCATTACTAAATATATATAGTGCATACAGCTCACTACTGTGTATATATTGTGTATACAGCTCAATACTGTGTATATATTGTGTATAAATATATATAGTGTATACAGCTCATTACTAAATATATATAGTGCATACAGCTCACTACTGTGTATATATTGTGTATACAGCTCAATACTGTGTATATATTGTGTATAAATATATAGTGTATACAGCTCACTACTGTGTATATATTGTGTATACAGCTCAATACTGTGTATAGTGTATACAGCTCACTACTGTGTATATATTGTGTATAAATATATATAGTGTATACAGCTCACTACTGTCTTTATATTGTGTATACAGCTCACTACTGTGTATATATTGTGTATACACCTCACTACTGTATATATGACGTGTATACACCTCACTAATGTATGTATATATTGTGTATACCTCACTGCTGTGTATATATCGTGTATACAGCTCATTACTAAATATAGTGCATACAGCTCACTACTGTGTATATATTGTGTATACAGCTCAATACTGTGTATAGTGTATACAGCTCACTACTGTGTATATATTGTGTATAAATATATATAGTGTATACAGCTCACTACTGTCTTTATATTGTGTATACAGCTCACTACTGTGTATATATTGTGTATACACCTCACTACTGTATATATATATCGTGTATACACCTCACTACTGTATATATGACGTGTATACACCTCACTAATGTATGTATATATTGTGTATACCTCACTGCTGTGTATATATCGTGTATACAGCTCATTACTAAATATATATAGTGCATACAGCTCACTACTGTGTATATATTGTGTATGCAGCTCAATACTGTGTATAGTGTATACAGCTCACTACTGTGTATATATTGTGTATAAATATATATAGTGTATACAGCTCACTACTGTGTATATATTGTGTATACAGCTCACTACTGTGTATAGTGTATACAGCTCACTACTGTGTATATATTGTGTATGCAGCTCAATACTGTGTATAGTGTATACAGCTCACTACTGTGTTTATATTGTGTATACAGCTCACTACTGTGTATATATTGTGTATACACCTCACTTCTGTATATATATATATTGTGTATACACCTCACTACTGTATATATGACATGTATACACCTCACTACTGTATATATGTATATCATGTATACACCTCACTACTTTATATATACATCGTGTATACACCTCACTACTGTATATATATGACGTGTATACACCTCACTACTGTATACATATATATATATGTAGTGTATACACCTCACTACTGTATATATATATATATCGTGTATACACCTCACTACTTTATATATACAGTGTATACAGCTCACTACTGTGTATATATATAGTGTGTACACCTCACTAGTGTATATATATATATATATATATAGATATACCTCACTGCTGTGTATATATCGTGTATATAGCTCACTACTGTATATATACACTGCTCAAAAAATTAAAAAGAAATATTAAACAACAGAATATAACTCCAAGTAAATCAAACTTCTGTGAAATCAAACTGTCCACTTAGGAAGCAACACTGTTTGACAATCAATTTCACATGCTGTTGTGCAAATGGAACAGACAACAGATGGAAATTATTGGCAATTATCAAGACACACTCAATAAAAGAGTGGTTCTGCAGGTGGGGACCACAGACCACATCTCAGTACCAATGCTTTCTAGCTGATGCTTTGGTCACTTTTGAAAGTTGGTTGTGCTTTCACATTCGTGGTAGCATGAGACGGACTCTACAACCCACACAAGTGGCTCAGGTAGTGCAGCTCATCCAGGATGGCACATCAATGCGAGCTGTGGCAAGAAGGTTTGCTGTGCCTGTCAGCGTAGTGTCCAGAGGCTGGAGGCGCTACCAGGAGACATGTTGTGAATTCTGTTATCGAACTCCCTCCTGTGGTCATAAATGGTACTTCGGCGAGTTCTGTCCATGGACTCCCTCTGGTGGCTGTGAGTGGAGCTGCTGCTTCTGAGGTTCCTTCCACAGGTGACGTAGTTTATTCTTTGGCTGGCTGCTCTATTTAACTCCACTCAGATCGTTACTTCATGCCAGCTGTCAATGTTCTTGTACTGGTTCAGTTCGCTCTTGGATCTTTCTGGTGACCTGTCTACTCCAGCAGAAGCTAAGTCCCTGCTAGTTAATTATTTGTTCATTGTTTCCTTTTCCAGCTTGCTATCATGATTTTGCCTTGCTAGCTGGAAGCTCTGGGATGCAGAGTGGCACCTCCGCACCGTGAGTCGGTGCGGAGGTCTTTTTGCACACTCTGTGTGGTCTTTTTGTAGTTTTTTGTGCTGACCGCAAAGTTACCTTTCCTATCCTCAGTCTGTTTAGTAAGTCTGGCCTCCCTTTGCTGAAACCTGTTTCATTTCTGTGTTTGTGACTTTCATCTTAACTCACAGTCAATATATGTGGGGGGCTGCCTTTTTCTTTGGGGAATTTCTCTGAGGCAAGGTAGGCTTTATTTTCTATCTCTAGGGCTAGTTAGCTCTTAGGCTGTGAAGAGGCGTCTAGGGAGAGTTAGGTACGCTCCACGGCTATTTCTAGTTGTGTGATAAGATTAGGGGTTGCGGTCAGCAGAGCTCCCACTTCCCAGAGCTTGTCCTGTGTGAGTTTAACCATCAGGTCGTTCCAGGTGCTCCTAACCACCAGGTCCATAACAGAGACAGGCCAGTATACCAGGCGACATGGAGGGGGCTGTAGGAGGGCAACAACCCAGCATCAGGACCGCTACCTCAGTCTTTGTGCAAGGAGGATCAGGAGGAGCCCTGCCAGAGCCCTGCAACATGACCTCCAACTGGCCACAAATGTGCATGTGTCTGCACAAAAAGTTAGAAACTGGCTCCATGAGGATGGTCTGAGTGCCCGAGGTCCACAGGTGGGGGTTGTGCTCACAGTCCAACACCGTGCAGGACGCTTGGCATTTGCCACAGAACACCAGGATTGGCAAATTCACCACTGGCGCCCTGTGCTCTTCACAGATGAAAGCAGATTCACACTGAGCACATGTGACAGACGTGACAGAGCCTGGATACGTCGTGGAGAGCGATCTGCCTGCAACATCCTTCAGCATGACCGGTTTGGCAGTGGGTCAGTAGTGGTGTGGGGTGGCATTTCTATGGAGGTCCGCACAGCCCACCATGTGCTCGCCAGAGGTAGCCTAACTGCCGTTAGGTACCAAGATGAGATCCTCAGACCCCTTGTGAGACCATATGCTGGTGCGGTTGGCCCTGGGTTCCACCTAATGCAGGACAATGCCAGACCTCATGTGGCTGGACTGTGTCAGCAGTTCCTGCAATATGAAGGCATTGAAGCTATGGACTGGCCCTCCTGTTCTCCAGACCTGAATCCGATTGAACACATCTGGGACATCATATCTTGCTCCATCCACCAACCTCATGTTGCACCACAGACTGTCTAGGAGTTGGCGGATGTTTTAGTCCAGGTCTGGGAGGAAATCCCACAGGAGACCATCCCTCGCCTCATCAGGAGCATGCCCAAGCGTTGTAGGGAGATCATACACTGAACTTCTTCTGCTCCCGCCATCTACTAACCTCCCTAAATCTGACATTTCCCTCTCTGTGGGTGGCACCATAATAACACCCCGGCAGCAGGCGCGCTGTCTGGGTGTTATGTTTGACTCTGATCTCTCCTTCACATCCCATATACAATCTCTTGCCCACTTGTGCCGCTTACACATAAAGAACATCTCTAGAATCCGCCCTTTTCTCACCATGGAAACAACAAAAACCCTCACTGTCGCCCTGATCCACTCCCGTCTGGACTACTGTAATGCTCTATTAATTGGTCTCCCCCTCACTCGACTTTCCCCTCGCCAGTCTATCCTTAATGCAGCAGCCAGGGTTGTCCATCTGGCTAATCGTTACTCAGATGCATCCGCTCTTTGCCAGTTATTACACTTGCTGCCCATTCATAACAGGATACAATTCAAAGTACTTGTTCTCACCCACAAAGCTCTTCACAGTGCGGCACCCCCTTACATCTCCTCCCTCATTTCTGTCTATCGGCCTAACCGACCGCTGTGCTCTGCAAATGACTTTCGACTAACCTCTGCGCTAATCCTTACCTCCCACTCCCGACTCCAAGACTTCTCCCGTGCTGCACCAATCCTCGGGAATGCTTTACCCCAAGATATTAGGACCATCCACAATTTGCATAGTTTTAGGCGCTCGCTCAAAACACATTTGTTCAGAGCGGCCCACCACGGTCACTAATCAAACTCATTTTATGTTTGTGTGTGTGTGTAGCCCATTCACTATCCCCATCTATCCCCCACCCTCTGAAGATGGCTGGACCATCATTGTAAATACACACCTGTGCTTTGTCTCCCCCACCTCATTGTAGATTGTAAGCTCTCACGAGCAGGGTCGTCTTATTTTGCTTTAATTATTGTATTGTTAATGTAGTTACTTATGTCTGTTGTGTTTGATACTGTTAAAGGGAACCTGTCACCCTGTTTTTTCAGATTGAGATATAAATACTGTTAAATAGGGCCTGCGCTGTGCGTTACAATAGTGTATGTAGTGTACCCTGATTCCCCTTCTACGCTGCGCAATACATTACCAAAGTCGCCGTTTTCGCCTGTCAATCAGGCTGGTCAGGTCGGGAGGGTGTGTTCACAGCGCTGTTTCTTCCTCCGTTTGCGCTTTCCAACATATCTGTTCTATATCATCCCCCTGCATTTTTGTATTGTATGTGTTGGGTCACTTGTAGTGATGAGCGAATATACTCGTTACTTGAGATTTCTTGAGCATGCTCGGGGGTCCTCCAAGTATTTTTTTAGTGCTTGGAGATTTAGTTTTTCTTGCCGCAGCTGAATGATTTACATCTCTTAGCCAGCATAAGTACATGTGGGGATTCCCTAGCAACCAGGCAACCCCCACATGTACTTATGCTGGCTAACAGATGTAAATCATTAAACTGTGGCAAGAAAAACTAAATCTCCGAGCACTAAAAAATACTCGGAGGACCCACGAGCGTGCTCAAGAAATCTCGAGTAACGAGTATATTCGCTCATCACTAGTCACTTGACCTCTTTCACCCCTTGTGCACTGTTTCTTCCTTGTTCTGTGCTGTATTTTGGTATCCGGTGTAGTGTTTCTTGAGTGGTGTTCGTTATGTGGTGTCTCCCCTGTGTGCTGTGTGTCTATTTACCCTATGTGGTCTCTTGTAAGCTGTTGTGACTATAAGTACTTGCGTGTCTCAGATACTAGTCACAATTGTTATACAGTATGGGACTGTGTTGAATTTGCTGCTGGCTGAGGTAATAAAAGTAACGTATATATTGGCGTGGTAATGGCTTTCTTTGTGCTGTAATGGTGATGAGGCCAAATATTTTTAGTTTTTTTTTTTTTGTTCATTACAGTTAAAATGGCAAATCCAGAAGCAGTGCGTCAGTGGTATGAACTCTACATACCAGTGGTAGACAGGATTTTTGTGTCTCAGATAGTAGACAAAATTGATACACAGTATGGGACTGTGGAGAAGTTTGTGCTGCGTGAGCTAATCAAAAATCGTAAGTAAGCATGCTATTACTGGGAATAGTGGAGACATATATCTGTCACTTGGACAGGTGCAGTTCGTGGCCTTAAGGCTGTTACTGCGGCTGAACAAGTAAAACATAGACGTCACCGCTATTCCCCACGCAGGCGTAGTAACAGCCACGTTGTTACCACGCATGCGAGGGAGAGCGGGTAGAGCGCACTGTTGTGGCTGTTACTGTGCATGCGCGGGAATAGCAGAGATGTGTATGTCACTTGCGCAGGCGCAGTTCGTGGCCTTGCGGCCATGAACTGCACCTGCGCAAGTGACACTGCCGAGGTGCCTTATGGGATTCGGGGACAGCGGCCGGAAGTCCCACCTTGTGAATATAGACCGTATATACTCGAGTATAAGCCGACCCGAATATAAGTCGAGACCCCTAATTTTGCCACAAAAAACTGGGAAAACTTAATGACTCGAGTATAAGCCTAGGGTGGAAAATGCAGCAACTACCGGTAAATTTTAAAAATAAAAATAGATACCAATAAAAGTAAAATTAATTAAGATATCAGTAGGTTAAGTGTTTTTGATTATGCATATTGAATCAGGAGCCCCATATAATGCTCCATACAGTTCATGATGGGCCCCATAAGATGCTCCATACAGGTCATGATGAGCCCCATAAGATGCTCCATAGACACATTTGCCCCATATAATGCTGCACAAACGTTGATTATGGCCCCATAAGATGCTCCATAAAGATATTTGCCCCATATAATGCTGCACAAACGTTGATTATGGCCCCATAAGATGCTCCATAAAGATATTTGCCCCATATAGTGCTGCACAAATGTTGAATATGGGCCCATAAGATGCTCCATAAAGATATCTGCCCCATGTAATGCTGCACAAATGTTGATTATGGCCCCATAAGATGCTCGATAAAGATATTTGCCCCATATAATGCTGCACATGGCCCCATAATATGCTGCATAAAGATATTTGCCTCATATAGTGCTCCACAAATGGTGATTATGGCCCCATAGGATGCTCCATAGACACATTTGCCCCATATGCTGTTACTGTGATTTAAAAAAAAAATGATATGCTCACCTCTCGTCGCTCAGGCCCCCGGCACTTGCTATAGTCACCTGTCCTCGTTCCGGCGCCGCTGTGTCTTCCGCGTCCTCTGCACTAGCGTTCAGGCAGAGGGCGCGGACTAACCATCGCGCCCTCTGACTTGAGCGTTACTGCAGAGGACGCAGAAGATGGAGCGGCACCCGGAACGTGGGACAGGTGAATATCCAGCTTCTTCCTGTATTGAGCGGTCACATGGTACCGCTCATTACAGTAATGAATATGCGGCTCCACCCCTATGGGAGTAGAGTCGAGTCCATATTCATTGCTGTAATGAGCATTACCATGTGACCGCTCAACGCTGGATGAAGCTGTCAGCGCGAGACCATAGGAGATGCAGGGACGTCGCCAGGAGCAGGTGAGTACGTCACAGCTTCCGCTCCCCCTCCCCTGCCGACCACCCAGGAACAATGACTCGAGTATAAGCTGAGAGGGGCAGTTTCAGCCTAAAAAAATGGGCTGAAAATCTCGGCTTATACTCGAATATATACGGTATGTGCCACCTGCTTCCTGCTGCTCCGTGCTACTGAAGAGGAATGGATACTGACCGCGATCTCTGATGAGTATTCCAGCAGCTGTGCTCTGCTTGTGAGCAGCGCTTGATGTCCCTGCCATGCACTGCTTACAAGCATTAATCAGCTGCTGGCATCGGAGCAGGACCCTGCGACTGCAAGGGAACAGAGGAATGTAAGAGTAAAGGTTTGTTTTTTTAAATCTTTTCTGATGGGGCCATGAATACCAGGACTGGGATGGGGCCAGTCATACCAGCAAGGGGATGGAGCCAATCAATCACACCAGGATGCCAGGAAGAAATGAATATTCATTGCTCTCCACACCCTTGGCGTGGAATGCAGTGCATATTCATTTCTCTTTAACAGCCGCTGGCTCCTGCCTCTGTGACCCGCCGCTCCTCCAATACCGCTCCCCCACTTCCCCACCACAGCCAGAGCCAATATATCCGGACTATAAGATGCACCCCCCATTTTCCTTCATGTTTTGGGAGGAAAAAAGTATGTCTTATAGTCCGAAAAATACGGTATATTGTGTATACCTCACTGCTCACTGCTGTGTGTATTTCATGTATATAGCTCACTACTGTATATAGGCATATATACATATGTATATATATATATATATATATATATATATATATAGTAGTGCACCGGTAGCAGTGAATAGGCACTGACCCACAAAGTTCAAACATAAAAGTCTTTTTAATGTGTTATCTTCGCACAGAAAAGGTTCCAATCCACACAAATGGATATCATTTCAGTGTTCAATTCACTCCAGTTCAGAACAGCTTCCTTTAGATTGCAGTCACTACACAGGCTAGTCCTTCTCTGACTAGTTCCATGGGTGTCCTGCACCACTGTATCACAGTCTCTACTCACAGCTGAACACAGACCTTGACATAATCCTGTCTGCAGCTGTGACACACACCAGTCCTTCCTTCGGGCACAGGACAGTCTACCTCCGGTAGACATCTGTCCACATCTGTGACCAGACATCGTGGACAGCAGCACCATTGTGTATGCTGTGGGTTGTCAGGCCTCACTCTGGCCTTAACACACCTGAGACTCCTCAGACTCAATTCTAAAACCTCTCTATACTGCAGGGCTTTTAACAATTGTAATCACAGCTACACCTGTGACTACAATGCCCCCTCATGGCCTGACTGCAGCGCCGTACGCATCCTGGGGAGAACAAACAGCATCCCCTAGCTGTAACAGGGGTCACTGCCTCACAATATGTATATATATATACAGTGCCTTGCGAAAGTATTTTGCTCCCTGGAACTTTTCAACCTTTTCCCACATATCATGCTTCAAACATAAAGATACCAAATGTAAATTTTTGGTGAAGAATCAGCAACAAGTGGAACACAATTGTGAAGTTGAATGAAATTTATTGGTTACGTAAAATTTTTGTGGAAAATCAAAAATTGAAAAGTAGGGCGTGCAATATTATTCGGCCCCTTTAACATAGTAACATAGTAACATAGTTAGTAAGGCCGAAAAAAGACATTTGTCCATCCAGTTCAGCCTATATTCCATCATAATAAATACCCAGATCTACGTCCTTCTACAGAACCTAATAATTGTATGATACAATATTGTTCTGCTCCAGGAAGACATCCAGGCCTCTCTTGAACCCCTCGACTGAGTTCGCCATCACCACCTCCTCAGGCAAGCAATTCCAGATTCTCACTGCCCTAACAGTAAAGAATCCTCTTCTATGTTGGTGGAAAAACCTTCTCTCCTCCAGACGCAAAGAATGCCCCCTTGTGCCCGTCACCTTCCTTGGTATAAACAGATCCTCAGCGAGATATTTGTATTGTCCCCTTATATACTTATACATGGTTATTAGATCGCCCCTCAGTCGTCTTTTTTCTAGACTAAATAATCCTAATTTCGCTAATCTATCTGGGTATTGTAGTTCTCCCATCCCCTTTATTAATTTTGTTGCCCTCCTTTGTACTCTCTCTAGTTCCATTATATCCTTCCTGAGCACCGGTGCCCAAAACTGGACACAGTACTCCATGTGCGGTCTAACTAGGGATTTGTACAGAGGCAGTATAATGCTCTCATCATGTGTATCCAGACCTCTTTTAATGCACCCCATGATCCTGTTTGCCTTGGCAGCTGCTGCCTGGCACTGGCTGCTCCAGGTAAGTTTAGCATTAACTAGGATCCCCAAGTCCTTCTCCCTGTCAGATTTACCCAGTGGTTTCCCGTTCAGTGTGTAATGGTGATATTGATTCCCTCTTCCCATGTGTATAACCTTACATTTATCATTGTTAAACCTCATCTGCCACCTTTCAGCCCAAGTTTCCAACTTATCCAGATCCATCTGTAGCAGAATACTATCTTCTCTTGTATTAACTGCTTTACATAGTTTTGTATCATCTGCAAATATCGATATTTTACTGTGTAAACCTTCTACCAGATCATTAATGAATATGTTGAAGAGAACAGGTCCCAATACTGACCCCTGCGGTACCCCACTGGTCACAGCGACCCAGTTAGAGACTATACCATTTATAACCATCCTCTGCTTTCTATCACTAAGCCAGTTACTAACCCATTTACACACATTTTCCCCCAGACCAAGCATTCTCATTTTGTGTACCAACCTCTTGTGCGGCACGGTATCAAACGCTTTGGAAAAATCGAGATATACCACGTCCAATGACTCACCGTGGTCCAGTCTATAGCTTACCTCTTCATAAAAACTGATTAGATTGGTTTGACAGGAGCGATTTCTCATAAACCCATGCTGATATGGAGTTAAACAGTTATTCTCATTGAGATAATCCAGAATAACATCCCTCAGAAACCCTTCAAATATTTTACCAACAATAGAGGTTAGACTTACTGGCCTATAATTTCCAGGTTCACTTTTAGAGCCCTTTTTGAATATTGGCACCACATTTGCTATGCGCCAGTCCTGCGGAACAGACCCTGTCGCTATAGAGTCACTAAAAATAAGAAATAATGGTTTATCTATTACATTACTTAGTTCTCTTAGTACTCGTGGGTGTATGCCATCCGGACCCGGAGATTTATCTATTTTAATCTTATTTAGCCGGTTTCGCACCTCTTCTTGGGTTAGATTGGTGACCCTTAATATAGGGTTTTCATTGTTTCTTGGGATTTCACCTAGCATTTCATTTTCCACCGTGAATACCGTGGAGAAGAAGGTGTTTAATATGTTAGCTTTTTCCTCGTCATCTACAACCATTCTTTCCTCACTATTTTTTAAGGGGCCTACATTTTCAGTTTTTATTCTTTTACTATTGATATAGTTGAAGAACAGTTTGGGATTAGTTTTACTCTCCTTAGCAATGTGCTTCTCTGTTTCCTTTTTGGCAGCTTTAATTAGTTTTTTAGATAAAGTATTTTTCTCCCTATAGTTTTTTAGAGCTTCAATGTTGCCATCGTGCTTTAGTAGTGCAAATGCTTTCTTTTTACTGTTAATTGCCTGTCTTACTTCTTTGTTTAGCCACATTGGGTTTTTCCTATTTCTAGTCCTTTTATTCCCACAAGGTATAAACCGCTTACAGTGCCTATTTAGGATGTTCTTAAACATTTCCCATTTATTATCTGTATTCTCATTTCTGAGGATATTGTCCCAGTCTACCAGATTAAGGGCATCTCTAAGCTGTTCAAACTTTGCCTTCCTAAAGTTCAATGTTTTTGTGACTCCCTGACAAGTCCCCCTAGTGAAAGACAGGTGAAACTGCACAATATTGTGGTCGCTATTTCCTAAATGCCCAACCACCTGCAGATTTGTTATTCTGTCAGGTCTATTAGATAGTATTAGGTCTAAAAGTGCTGCTCCTCTGGTTGGATTCTGCACCAATTGTGAAAGATAATTTTTCTTGGTTATTAGCAGAAACCTGTTGCCTTTATGGGTTTCACAGGTTTCTGTTTCCCAGTTAATATCCGGGTAGTTAAAGTCCCCCATAACCAGGACCTCATTATGGGTTGCAGCTTCATCTATCTGCTTTAGAAGTAGACTTTCCATGCTTTCTGTTATATTTGGGGGTTTGTAACAGACCCCAATGAGAATTTTGTTACCATTTTTCCCTCCATGAATTTCAACCCATATGGACTCGACATCCTCATTCCCTTCGCTAATATCCTCCCTTAAAGTGGACTTTAGACAAGACTTTACATAGAGACAAACCCCTCCTCCTCTCCGATTTTTACGATCCTTTCTAA
Source organism: Ranitomeya imitator (assembly GCF_032444005.1). Classification (NCBI taxonomy): domain Eukaryota; kingdom Metazoa; phylum Chordata; class Amphibia; order Anura; family Dendrobatidae; genus Ranitomeya; species Ranitomeya imitator. Next base: position 656,711,137 of record NC_091282.1, read on the forward strand.
ACAGACTGTAACCCTGTAAGTTAACTGCCCAGTCATAGCTTTCATCTAACCATGTCTCGGTTATTCCCACTATGTCAAAGTTACCTGTAGATATTTCTGCTTCTAGTTCTTCCATCTTGTTTGTCAGGCTTCTGGCGTTTGCGAGCATGCAGTTTAGAGGATTTTGTTTTGTTCCAATCTCCTCACTGTGGATTGTTTTAGAAATGTTCTTACCTCCCTTCTGAGTATGTTTTCCTGGGTCGTCTTTGTTCGAGTCTAATGTTTTTATTCCCGTCCCCTCTTCTTCTAGTTTAACGCCCTCCTGATGAGTGTAGCGAGTCTTCTGGCGAATGTGTGTTTCCCAGGTTTGTTGAGGTGTAGTCCGTCTCTGGCGAGGAGTCCATCATACCAGTAATTCACACCGTGGTCCAGGAATCCAAATCCTTGTTGTCTGCACCATCGTCTTAGCCAGTTGTTTGCATCAAGGATCCTGTTCCATCTCCTGGTGCCATGCCCGTCTACTGGAAGGATAGAAGAAAAAACTACCTGTGCATCCAGTTCCTTTACTTTCTTCCCCAACTCTTCAAAGTCCTTGCAGATTGTCGGTAGGTCCTTCCTTGCCGTGTCATTGGTGCCAACATGTATCAGAAGAAATGGGTGGACGTCCTTGGAGCTGAAGAGCTTTGGTATCCTATCGGTCACATCCTTGATCATCGCACCTGGAAGGCAGCATACTTCTCTTGCAGTTATGTCCGGTCTGCAGATGGCTGCTTCGGTGCCTCTCAGTAGTGAGTCTCCCACCACCACCACTCTTCGTTGCTTCTTGGCTGTACTTTTTGCTGTCACTTGTTGCTGTGTGCCCTTTTCTTTTTTGCTTGCTGGTATTGCTTCATTCTTAGGTGTGCCATCTTCATCCTCTACAAAGATTTGATATCGGTTCTTCAGTTGTGTGGTTGGTGATTTCTCTATGGTCTTCTTGCTTCTTTTGGTCACATGCTTCCACTCATCTGCTTTTGGAGGTTCTCTGACACTTTTTGCACCTTCTGTGACCAGTAGAGATGCTTCTGTTCTGTCTAGAAAGTCTTCATTCTCTTTGATGAGTTTCAAAGTTGCTATTCTTTCTTCCAGACCCCGCACCTTTTCTTCTAAAAGGGCCACTAGTCTACACTTCTGACAGGTGAAATTGGATTCTTCTTCTGGTCGATCTGTGAACATGTAGCACATGCTGCAGCTCACCATGTAGGTTGTCACATCTGCCATGTTGCTCCTAGATCCTGCTGACTTGCTGTGTGTTTTCCTTCTTGTGTAATCTACTCAGCCAAGCTCTCTTGCAATAATGTCCTACAGGCAAAAATTCTCCCAGAAGGCACCTGGAATATGCAAATTAGCCTCCTGAAGCTTGAATCCCTGGTTTGGTGATGCTTTCGAAGCAGCTGGTCCCGGCTGTACCCAACGATCTTCTAGCTTAGGGAGACTTCGCTTCTCCCAGAAGGCACCTGGAATATGCAAATTAGCCTCCTGAAGCTTGAATCCCTGGTTTGGTGATGCTTTCGAAGCAGCTGGTCCCGGCTGTACCCAACGATCTTCTAGCTTAGGGAGACTTCGCTTCTCCCAGAAGGCACCTGGAATATGCAAATTAGCCTCCTGAAGCTTGAATCCCTGGTTTGGTGATGCTTTCGAAGCAGCTGGTCCCGGCTGTACCCAACGATCTTCTAGCTTAGGGAGACTTCGCTTCTCCCAGAAGGCACCTGGAATATGCAAATTAGCCTCCTGAAGCTTGAATCCCTGGTTTGGTGATGCTTTCGAAGCAGCTGGTCCCGGCTGTACCCAACGATCTTCTAGCTTAGGGAGACTTCGCTTCTCCCAGAAGGCACCTGGAATATGCAAATTAGCCTCCTGAAGCTTGAATCCCTGGTTTGGTGATGCTTTCGAAGCAGCTGGTCCCGGCTGTACCCAACGATCTTCTAGCTTAGGGAGACTTCGCTTCTCCCAGAAGGCACCTGGAATATGCAAATTAGCCTCCTGAAGCTTGAATCCCTGGTTTGGTGATGCTTTCGAAGCAGCTGGTCCCGGCTGTACCCAACGATCTTCTAGCTTAGGGAGACTTCGCTTCTCCCAGAAGGCACCTGGAATATGCAAATTAGCCTCCTGAAGCTTAAATCCCTTACCGTATTTTTCACTTTATAAGACGCACAATCAGCTCTGAGATCTCATCTCTCTCGGCGCCGAGATCTCGATCTGCGCATGCGCTGCCTCCCGGCGCCCATTTTCCCGGAGTCCACCACCGCACAGGAGTCAGGAAGCCATGGAACAACTTGCGGGTGTGGCCTAGGTGTGGCTAGTGAATTTGCCAAAGATGTGATAAACCACAGTTAATTTATGTTTTAAGGGGAGGTGGTTCAATCACTTTTTCACACAGGGCCCTGTAGGTTTGGATTTCTTTTTCCCTTAATAATAAAGACCTTCATTTAATAAATGCATTTTGTGATTACTTGTGTTATCTTTGTCTAATATTTACATTTGTTTGGTGATCTTTTTCACACAACTGTATATATATCGTGTATACACCTCACTACTGTGTTTGTGTGTATATGTATATACTGTATATATAAATATATATTGTGTATTCACCTTAATACTGTGTGTATGTATATAATATATACTGTATTATATATAATGTATATATGTTGTGTATACACCACACTAATGTGTATCTATCTATGGTGTGTACACCTAACTACTGTATATATGGTATACAAGGCCGGACTGGCCATCTGGCAATTCTGGCAAATGCCATAAGGGCCTCTCTGGTCATGGGCTGCCTTGTCTGCTACATTCTTAACAGAGTTGGTGTTCTCAAGATATCCATACTGTTAAGAGTTGTGATGGAGCACAAGGTTGCTGACTCTGTCACTTACCACACCAGGCCAGGGGAATCATCAGAAACATTGGTCTTGTAGAAAAAAATAAGCCTTTCCTACATCCAGGGTAATATTAGTAATATATTCCATCTGGTTCATCAGGATGGGGACACATGGGCCTGTAAGATTTCAAATGCCAGGACTGAATTTCAGCCACAGTCCGTTCTTGATGGTTTATACACATAATGTCTTTATTCATATTCTCTTTGCAGTCGGAGAGCGTTGTTGGGTCGATCAGCTCCGGATCTGTTGGTTCCCACCGATCGAAAGCCCGAAAATACCGCACCAAGGCTCTGAGCTCAGAGATAGATGAGAGTCTGTTTGGAGTGAAGGTGATGATGATAATGGTGTTGGCAGTACCCTTGTAGAAGCATCATTCATCTCCTCATCCCAATAAGTAGTTGTAGATATAAATCCTGTAAAAAAAAACATTTTAATATAAATTATGTTTTCCTAAACAGCAACAATCGAGAAATGAGGCTCTGGGTGCAAAGAAAGGCGAAACCAGACATCGTAAAGCAGCATCAGCCCCATCACGGGGTCACAAGCCTGAGACGATCCGGATAATCACCAGCGACCTGATCCGAGACCTAATGTAAGTGACGGCTGATGTGTCGCACTATTGAGTATAGGAGAACATGGCCAACGAAGGTCGGAAGGATGTCCACGTAAGAATTTTGCCCAAGCCATTGACTGTTATGTAAGCAGCAGGAAAGTGGCTGATACGGTAAAAAACAGCCTAATTACATTCTATTGTACATTGGCAGCGTGCCCTCTGAGGACCCCTCTGGACTGTCCCTGATCATGACCAACCAGGACTTCTGTCGCATTAAGGACCGGGCCCAAGTCCTGACCAAGGTGGTGCGGGAGAAGGCAATGCAGACTATGAAAGAAGAAAAAGAGGCGGCCATTGTAAGACCCTGTGTGAATATGGAGGGTCATCGGGAAGGTGTGGGGGGGAGATGGTAGCCATCACACTAACCAGGGTCATTTGTTGTCAGGACGCCGCTAATGATCGGAAGAACTTCATGAAACAGAAGGAGATGCTCCGCAAGAAGAACGAGAAGCTGAGCGAACTGGAGGAGGAGGCCCAACAGAGGGCACAGTACCTGCTACAGCGTGCCAATACCATGCGCATGGAGCAGGAGGACGAGATAAAGAAACTGAGTGAGGTGGGTGAAGAAACAGCTGTCAGTGGGCGAGCGGCAGAGCTGATTCACTCCGTGAAAAGGTGGCATACTCCTCAGTTTGCATGTCCCAGCATGCTCTGTCAGGCAATGTTAGTACACCCAACTTTACTAAAATCTCAGGAAAATTCTTTTTTTCCACCTAACCCCGCAGATGATTTTGAGCGCCAAGTGCCACGCAATCCGTGACGCCCAAATCCTTGAGAAAAGCCTGATATCCAAGGAGATGGGGGACGAGGGGAAGAGACTAGACCAAATGATGGAGGTGGAGCGGCAGAAAGCCATCAAGATGCAGGAGGAGATCGAGGAGATGCGCAAACTGGAAAAAATCAGGTATTTTTGGAGTGAACACCTGTGATGATGCCCAGGGAAACAGTCATGACAAGGCATGGCTTTTTCTCTGCAGGGGAAAACTTCACATCATTCAGCAGATGGAAGAAAATGAGCAATCGAGGATCCTGCAGGAGGAACAGCGAGACCAAGAAGCCCAGCAGATGCTCCACTACCTGGAGGAGCTACAGATGGAGGATTACAGGGTGAGCGGTACGGGCACATGGGCTGTGGGGCGGATAGAACACCCCTGGTTATGAGGCAGGGAATACTGGTTGACAACTGTTCTAGAAGCAACACTGATGGCCATATTGGTTGTCAGCCTGCTCTTCTAAACAGTCCAGATTATGGGATGCTGGATTATAGTACCCCACGGCATGCTGACATTTGTACTGATGACATAAATGAATAGTCGGATCAGATCCTGAGTTGTTTTTGAGTATTTTCTTGATTTCCAACAGGACATGGAAAAGAAAAGACAAGAACAACTGGAAATCCAGATCGAAATCAAACGTGTCAATGCCGAGAACGAGAGGAAGAAGATGGAGAGGAAGGAGCAAGAGCGGTTGGCGGATTTGCGGGTGCTGGAATACACCAAGCACAAACTGGTAAACCCGGTTGATGGGCCTGCAGTTAAAGGCACATCTCACTTAGCAGACTTAACACCTTCACAACATATGACATATATTTACGTGAAAGGCAGTCTCCCAGATTTTTTGATTCTCGCACACCGAGCTGATATTTTTCCCCGCACATGATGGCCAATTTAATCAGCCACCATGTGCCTTTAACAACTGCGGGCAGAGCAGTGCTCCACCCACTGCTGTTAATCAGTTAAATCCCATTATCAATCAATGTCAATGAGATATAATATGTACCAACTGGAAGCATGTCATTCTTCCCACCCATCCGTGCCTGTCATTCTGAATATCCTGTGAGCGCAGTCTTGTGTTGCCAGCATTCGCAGAAGATCGTGATTTCTGCAACATAAAGCAGATCTGAAGCCTTCCTGTTTACAGCAAAGGCGATCAGACTATCACAGCTTCAAGATCCCTAACAAATGCAGTAAAAAGTGAGAAAAATAGTTAAAAAAACCCGAAAGTTCAAATCACCCCTCTTTGGCCCATTAAAATTAAAACAATTATAAAAATATACATATTTGGTATTACTGCATTCATAAAAGTTCGATCTATCAAAATATAAATTAATCCGATTGGTAAACGGTGTAACGAAAAATGTAAAAAAGCCAGAGTAACGTTTTTTTTTGCCGCCCCAACATTGTAATAAAATTCAATATGGGGCGATCAAAACATCACACCTACCCCAAAATGGTATCAGTAAAAATGTCAGCTCAGGGCGCAAAAAATAAGCCTTTACACAGCCCCAGATCCCGAAAAATGAGAACGTTACTGGTCAATAAAAATTTTTTCTAACAAATTTCAGAATTTTGTTTTTACTACTTAAATTAAAAAACTATAAATGTTTAATATCTGCATACTCATACTGTCTTGGGGAATCATATCAGGTCAGTTTTACCATATAATGAATATGTTAAATAAAAAAAAATTGCGGAATTGCACTTTTCTTTGCAATTTCAAAACACTTGGAATTTTTTCTCGCTTTCTTGTGTATCACATGATAAAATGAATGGTGTCATTCAGAAGTACAACTTGTCCCGCAAAACACAAACTCATATGGCTATGGGGATGGGAACAAAAAAAAGTTTGGGCTCTTGGAAGAAAGGGAGAAAAAAACGGAAGCGAAAAAAAAAGGAAAATTGCAAGGTCATGAAAATGTTAAATGGGTTCTCTGCTTTTAATAGGTTTCCTGATTGCAAAGTGTCCTAGTGATCTGCAGCGATGAGCTGTGATCTATGGAAAAACCTGCAGCGCCACCACAGGGGAAATGAGGCATCCATTCATATCAGAAATGTTGGTTTTGATACAAATTTTCCATAAATTCCCATCTTGTGGATGACCAGTGTCTTTATTACCGCACACAGGCTCGAGAAGCAGAATATGAGGCGGAACAGGAAAACATTAAGAAGGAAAAAGAAAAAGAAGTTGCTCGCCTCCGAGCATTGCAGGAAAGAGCCCAGGACCATCACGCAGAGCAAGTACGTGCCGTGTAGATAGGAGCTGCCCGGACAATCAGCAGCAATATACATCCTTAGATGCTATAGTCAGTACCAGTCACAGCATGAAGGGGTTAGGTATAGTGGGGCGCTCCTTGTGTCCCCTTATCCAGTCCCCATGGCTATTGATGGCCTGTATAATATGTCTTCTATTCTAGGATGCTCTCCGGGCAAAGCGAAACCAAGAAGCCATGGAGCGATCCTGGCGTCAAAAAGAGAAGGAGGAAGCCATGAAACAAGCGGAGATGAACTCCTCCTTGAAGAAAACTCGCCTGGAGCAGGTGGCTCAGAAGGAACACTTCTTGGCCGTGCAGGCTCAGCGGGACCGGGCTGAGTTCGACAGGGTTTTACGGTACGAAGAGCAGCCATTACAGCCTATTATCATTTAGGCGTGGCTCCTTATAGTCCTCTCCGGATCTTCCCACACCAGGGTTCAGCAGGAGCTGATGGAGAAAGATCGTAAAGAGCAGGTGGCTAAGGCCAGCGAGCTGACCAAGCACGCGGGAGAGCTAAGGCGCCAAGTGCGAGAGAACGAGCAGAGGCAGGTCATCGAGCGGATCGCACACTTTGACGAGGGGAAGAGACTGGACGAAGAGGCGCGGCAGCGCAGAGCACGTCTGGACGAATTGAAACAGAAGAAGCTGGATGAACTTCGGTGGGTATGACAGACACAGGATGCCATCTTGGACTCATTTTTCATTTTTTTTTAGCCAATGTAAATCCACATGGGGGCAGTTGCCGCATTGTCAGTCACTTTCCCAGACATAGCTGTAGTGCTGGCATAAGAAAATGACTTTGGTTCGCTCTGCAGTATAGTCACGGATCATCTATTCTTGTTCCTCTTCTCTTTCAGAATGGCCGGACTCCCTGACAAGTACTGCTCAATGGTCGCAAGAAAAGCTATTGCTCCTCTCACCACTGTCCTTTAAGGAGCGAAGACCCCCAGAATTGTGTCACCTGTCACATCTTATCTGTAGATGACAATATGTATATTTGTCCTTGCATCTTCTGTGCAGTTTATAGACTGTCATTCCTTTTGTTACCTGCAGGGGGCAGTACATAGGAATGTATTCACATACAGCACATCTTAGTAAAGGCCTCACTCATTGAAAAGCATTATGAAAGCCAGCAGTGGCTGTAATAAAATAGCGTTGTCAGTGATTATACTATAGGCTGTTTTTGTAACTTTTTACGTATGTGCACCTTGTTAATTAAAGCCAGCAGGAAAAATGGGAAGTGTACGGATCGGAGCAACGAGCGTGACAGGGACCAAACTGTCTCAACAGACAAACCAACGCGTCAACGGACGTCCCTAAACTAGCAGGTTTCTTGCCGCTCTTAAACACAGATATACAGCAGATCTCATGGGGTGCACTCCGTATACTGCAAGTATCATGGGGTGTTCCCAATATACAGCAGGTCTTGTGGGGTGTTCCCAGTATATGGCAGGTTTCTTGCACCATTCCCATTATACGGGAGGTCTTTGGTGTTGCTTGTACACAGACAATCTTAGATCCTTCTGGTATATGGCAGGTCTCATTGGGTTCTTTGTGAATAAAGATAATTGGAGTGCTGACTTCAAAAATTAAACTTGATTTTATTGGTACAATGATAAGTAACATACATAATCTCATACACAAAAATTATTGAGGAAGGAAAAGATAGGATCCTCAATTTTTTATTAAAGCTAACCTGTCATTATAGAATGCTGTAGATAAGCCCTGGAAGGCGGTGGCCGCATCTTATATCAGCCAAACCTGTGACAGGTTTGCTTTAAGGCTGAACTATTGATTACGTTCATTATATTAATCATGACTTGTCTTATAATCAATTACCCTATGAATTATTTAATATTGCTCATTGGGTTCTTTGCAGTGTATGGCAGGTCTAGTTGGGTGTTCCTTGTACACGGTTGGTCTTGTGGGGTATATCCGGTATATGGCAGGTCTTGTGGGGTGTTCCCGGTTTATGGCAGGTCTTGAGGGGTGCTCCTGGTATATGGCAGGTCTTGTGGGGTGCTCCCGGTTTATGGCAGGTCTTGTGGGGTGCTCACGGTATATGTCAGGCTTTGTAGGGTGTTCCTGGTATACGGCAGGTCTTGTGGGCTGTTTCTGGTATACGGCTGGCCTTGTGGGGTGCTCCCAGTATACAGCAGGTCATGTGGGGTGTTTCCGGTATATGGCAGGTCTTGTGGGGTGTTCCTGGTATATGGCAGGTCTTATGGGGTGCTCCCGGTATATGGCAGGTCATGTGGGGTGTTCCCGGTATACAGCAGGTCTTGTGGGGTGCTCCCGGTATATGGCAGGTCTTGTGGGGTGTTCCCGATATATGGCAGGTATTGGGTGTTCCCGGTATACGGCAGGTCTTGTGGGGTGTTCCCGGTATACGGCAGGTCTTGTGGGGTGTTCCCGGTATACGGCAGGTCTTGTGGGGTGTTCCCGGTATACGGCTGGTCTTGTGGGGTGTTCCTGGTATACGGCTGGTCTTGTGGGATGCTCCTGATATATGGCAGGCTTTGTAGGGTGTTCAAGGTTTGTATCAGTAACTACTTACCAAAAGTGGTCAAAGGAAGCACAACTCAGAATCGTTGGTACTACAAAGTGCTGTAAGCGTTGCTATAATAGGAAGGTATCAGATTGTGCAGAGCATCACAGTCCGGAGGCACAAAACATGGCAGCTTGCTGCTGACCAGTCAGAGTTTTCACACCAGAGGACTACATCAGAGACCGTGTGGAGTCCATGTCTAGATGGGGCACAGCAGTTCTGGCAGCACAAGCCAAAGCCAGGCAGGTTGTTTTATTGTTATAGATTTCATCTGTATCATCTCTGGGTTTCCTCTTTGATATCTTTCTTAGTCGTCCTGTGCAGTGAATGGAGGTTCACTGCCCAGAAGCCAAACCTTATTTCCCTAATTACACCCTCTATTATGTGATTGCATCGGGCTTACTCCTTCCTATTTTGTGTTTCGAGACACGTGACATGCTTGATAAAGGGTTATTATAAAGGGTGAGGTCACGATGGTACAGACGTGAGGAAGTGGGAAAGTATACAGACACATGGTTAGAAAGGTAGAGTTGGCTGGAGAGTTTACTGTATCTTTAAGTATTTCCCATGCAATACTATTTCCTGTATCTAAGCCTGTTATATTGTCTGCTTAGCCAGAGTATCTAATCCATTTGTGTGGTGTTCATCAAGCGGAACATACATCTGTGTGAGAGCTCTGGAGGATGAGTGGAAGATTAGGTAAAGGGCCATCTTCTAAGGCTCTGTCTCGCCATGTACCATATCATAATTGTACACTATCTTGTTAGCTTGTCTGTACTGCATAATGGTGGTTACTATAATTTTATATTGTATCTCTGACACATGTATCACATAGCTGTGTCATCTTAGGGTATGTGCACACGATTAGTAAACGCTGCTGGTAGGACATTGCATACTTGTGCAACGTCCAACCCGCAGCGTCCAGATGTTACAGCATAGTGGATGGAATTTCTTGAACTCCCATGCCCACTATGCTTCCAGAGACGCCCGCAGCTCACCCGCGGAGACAGACATGCGGTGCGTCCCTCCAGATCGCAGCATGTCTATTTATCTTGCGGAGACGCGAGCCTCCGCAAGATAAATTTCACCTATACATTGTATTGGACGTGGTGAATCTGCACGGTTCAACGAACACATGCAGATTCACTAACAGGTCTGTGAGAGCCAAAATTCTTGCTGGTTGGTCGGTGATCAAATACTTATTTCATACAATAAAATGCAATTTAATTATTAACCCCTTCCTGACCTGTGGCGCCACGTGGGCGTCATGAAACTCGGTGCCAATCCGAACTGTGACACCTATGTGGCGTCATGGAGGGATTGCGTCCCTGCAGATCGGGTGAAAGGGTTAACTCCAATTTCACATGATCTGCAGGGACAGGGGGAGTGGTACTTCAGCACGGGGGGGGGGGGTGGCTTCACCTCCCCGTGGCTACGATCGCCCTGATTGGCTGTTGAAAGTGAAACAGCCAATCAGACCAATTTGTAATATTTCACCTATGAAAAGTGGTGAAATATTACAATCCAGCCATGGCCGATGCTGCAATATCATTGGCCATGGCTGGAAACCCTGATCTGCCCCCCGCCACCACCACCGATATCCTCCCCAGTCCTTCGTTCTGTCCGGTACTGTAGTCTGCTCCCCTCCGTCCTCCTGTCCGCTCCCCCCCATCCTCCTGTTCCCTCCCCCGTGCTCCGGTCCACACCCTCGTGCTCCGATCCACCCCCTCATACTTACCGAGCCTCCCGGTGTCCGTCCGTCTTCTCCATGGGTGCCGACATCTTCCAAAATTGCGGGCGCATGCGCAGTGCGCCCGCTGAATCTTCCGGCCAGCAGATTCGTTCCAGGTACATTTTGATCACTGTGATAAAAGATATCACACTGATCAAAATACAAAAAATAGTAAATGAACCCCCCCTTTATCACCCCCATAGGTTGGGAAAATAATAAAATAAAGAAAATATATTTACTTTTATTTTTCCAATAGGGTTAGGGTTAGAACTAGGGTTAGGGCTAGGGTTAGGGCTAGGGTTAGAATTAGGGTTAGTACTAGGGTTAGGGTTAGAATTAGGCTATGTGCACACGGTGCGGATTTGGCTGCGGATCCGCAGCAGATTGGCCGCTGCGGATTCGTAACAGTTTTCCATCAGGTTTACAGTGCCATGTAAACCTATGGAAAACCAAAAACCGCTGTGCCCATGGTGCGGAAAATACAGTGCGGAAACGCCGCGTTGTATTTTCCGCAGCATGTCAATTCTTTGTACGGATTCCACAGCATTTTACACCTGTTCCTCAATAGGAATCCGTAGGTGAAATCCGCACAAAAAACACTGGAAATCTGCGGTAAATCCGCAGGTAAAATGCAGTGCCTTTTACCTGCAGATTTATCAAAAATGGTGCGGAAAAATCTCACACGATTCCGCAACGTGGGCACACAGCCTTAGGGTTAGGGTTGGAATTAGAGTTAGGGTTGGAATCAGAGCTAGGGTTGAAAATAGGGTTAAGATTAGGCTTGTGGTTAGGGTTATGGTTAGGGTTAGGGGTGTGTTGAGGTTAGGGTTGTGTTAGGGTTTGGATTAGGGTTAGGATTAGGGTTAGGGTTGGGATTAGGGTTTGGGGTGTGTTGGGGTTAGGGTTGTGGTTAGGGGTGTGTTGGGGTTAGGGTTGTGATTAGGGTTATGGCTAGAGTTGGGATTAGGGTTAGGGGTGTGTTGGGGTTAGGGTTGGAGTTAGAATTGAGGGGTTTCCACTGTTTAGGCACATCAGGGGTCTCCAAACGCAACATGACGCCACCATTGATTCCAGCCAATCTTGCGTTCAAAAAGTCAAATGGTGCTCCCTCCCTTCCTAGCCCCGACGTGCGCCCCAACAGTGGTTTACCCCCTACATATGGGGTACCAGCATACTCAGGACAAACTGGGCAACAACTATTGGGGTCCAATTTCTCCTGGTACCCTTGCGAAAACATAATTTTGGAGGAATGAAAAATTATTTTTTATTTTCACGGCTCTGCGTTATAAACTTCTGTGAAGCACTTGGGGGTTCAAAGTGCTCACCACACATCTAGATAAGTTCCTTGGGGGGTCTAGTTTCCAAAATGGGGTCACTTGTGGGGGGTTTTACTGTTTAGGCACATCAGGGGCTCTGCAAACGCAACGTGACGTCTGCAGACCATTCCATCAAAGTCTACATTTCAAAACGTCACTACTTTCCTTCTGAGCCCCGACATGTGCCCAAACAGTGGTTCCCCCCCACTTATGGAGTATCAGCGTACTCAGGACAAACTGGACAACAACTTTTGGGGTCCAATTTCTCCTGTTACTCTTGTGAAAATAAAAAATTGCGGGCTAAAAAATAATTTTTGAGGAAAGAAAAATGATTTTTTATTTTTATGGCTCTGCGTTATAAACTTCTGTGAAGCACTTGGGGGTTTAAAGTGGTCACCACACATCTAGATTAGTTCCATGGGAGTTCTAGTTTCCAAAATGGGGTCACATGTGGGGCAGCTCCAATGTTTAGGCACACAGGGGCTCTCCAAACGCGACATGGTGTTCGCTACGATTGGAGCTAATTTTTCATTCAAAAAGTCAAATGGCACTCCTTCTCTTCCGAGCCCTGACGTGTACCCCCACGTATGAGTTATCAGTGTACTCAGGAAGAATTGCCCAATAAATTTTAGGATCCATTTTATCCTGTTGCCCATGTGGAAATGAACAAATTGAGGCTAAAAGAATTTTTTTGTGAAAAAAAGGTACTTTTTCATTTTTACGGATCAATTTGTGAAGTACCTGGGGGTTCAAAGTGCTCACCATGCATCTAGATAAGTTCCTTGTGGGGTCCAGTTTCCAAAATGGGGTCTCATGAGGGGGAGCTCCAATGTTTAGGCACCCAGGGGCTCTCCAAACGCGACATGGTGTCTGCTAACGATTAGAGCTAATTTTTCTTTCAAAAGTCAAATGGCGCTCCTTCCCTTCCGAGCCTTGCCGTGTGCACAAACAGTGGTTTGTGACCACATATGAGGTATTGGTGTACTCAGGAGAAATTGCCCAACACATTTTAGGATCCATTTTATCCTGTTGCCCATGTAAAAATGAAAAAATTGAGGCTAAAAGAAATTTTTTGTGAAAAAAGTACTTTTTCATTTTTACTGATCAATTTGTGAAGCACCTGGGGGTTCAAAGTGCTCACTATGCATCTAGATAAGCTCATTGGGGGTCTAGTTTCCAAAATGGGGTCACTTGTGCGGGAGCTCCAATGTTTAGGCACACAGGGGCTCTCCAAACGCGACATGGTGTCCGCTAAAGATTGGAGCCAATTTTTAATTGAAAAAGTCAAATGGCGCTCCTTCCCTTCCAAACCCTGTCGTGCGCCCAAACAGTGGTTCCTCTCCCACATATGGGGTATCGGTGTACTCAGGACAAATTGTACAATAATTTTTGGGGTCCAGTTTCTCTTTTAACCCTTGGGAAAATTAAAATTATTTTGCTAAAATATCATTTTTGTGACTAAAAAGTTAAATGTTCATTTTTTCCTTCCATGTTGCTTCTGCTGCTGTGAAGCACCTAAAGGGTTAATAAACTACTTGAATGTGGTTTTGAGCACCTTGAGGGGTGCAGTTTTTAGAATGGTGTCACTTTTGGGTATTTTCAGCCATATAGACCCCTCAAACTGACTTCAAATGTGAGGTGGTCACTAAAAAAAATGAATGCTTTTGTAAATTTCATTGTTAGGCTGCCGTCACACTAGCAGTATTTGGTCAGAATTTTACATCAGTATTTGTAAGCCAAAACCAGGAGTGGAGCAATTAGAGGAAAAGTATAATAGAAACATATGCACCACTTCTGCATTCATCACCCACTCCTGGTCTTGGCTTAGAAATACTGATGTAAAATACTGACCAAATACTGCCTAAAAATGAGAAATCACTGGTCAAATTTTATCCCTTATAACTTCCTAGCAAAAAAAATTTTGTTTCCAAAATTGTGCTGATGTAAAGTAGACATGTGGGTAATGTTATTTATTAACTATTTTGTGTCACATAACTCTATCATTTAACAGAATAAAAATTCAAAATTTAAAAATTGCGAAATTTTCTAACTTTTAGCCAAATTTCAATTTTTTTCACAAATAAACGCAAAAATTATCGACCTAAATTTACCACTAACATGAACCCCAATATGTCACAAAAAAACAATCTCAGAACCGCTAGGATCCATTGAAGCTTTCCTGAGTCATTACCTCATAAAGGGTCACTGGTCAGAATTGCAAAAAACGGCCAGGTCATTAAGGTCAAAATAGGCTGGGTCATGAAGGGGTTAAAAAAATTCATACAATGTGATTTTCTGCTTTTTTTTTTAATTTTTTGATTCTGTCTCTCACAGGTGACATGTACCTACGATAAAAATTGCAGCCCTCTCCATTGCATTTTGGAAAACTTGCAAACTCAGCTCTGCGTCAAATACTTATTTTTCCCATTGTATAAGAAAATAACTACTATAATACTGCCTCCATGTACAATAATATACGGTAACTATTATACTGCAACCATCTATGTACAAGAATATACAGTCATGGCACCCTTGAAATTGTTTCAGAAAATGAAGTATTTTTCCCAGAACATTATTGCAATTGCCCATATTTATCAGACTGGAAATACGTGGAGAAGCAGTGATCTTTTATATGCTCTCATGTAACCAAGCAATTCCAGCCAGCGTCCTTCATTCAGACTCCAGCCACAGCAGAGTGGATCTCCTGAAACACGGGGTGGTACTTAAAGAGGTACCCCAGCTTGGTAGACCCCGTTACACTGGTGGCAGACAGCGGGATATGATACCCCTTCTACAGAAGGAAAGGAATGAATGGAAAACAACTACCAGAAGTTAAAGAGGACTACATTAAAAGATCTGGTGGAAGCCTGAGGGTTGATCGCCAGCAACAAAACAAAAGCAGATTTGATAGCAGCCATCATGGAACACGACAGTGCAGCGCCCCACAATGTGAGCGTGGAGGAGACTGAATTTCAGAGGGAGGTAAAAAACAGTCTGGCGTTCTATGGCCCAAACCATGCAGTAGAGCTCATACGAGAGGTGATGGCTGATGTGCGTACTGATCTGAAGGAAAAGATGGCCGAGCGGACCAGGATAGAGCTAACCAAGATGGAGATGGCAGAGCGGACCAAAGTGGAGCTGGCCAAGATGGAGATGGCAGAGCGGAGAGAGGAGAGTCAGCGAGCAGGGGGAGCTCTGGCCTTCGACCAGGTACCTTCAACAGTAAGCCACAAAAAGATCCAGTATAATGCCTTCCGACAGTTGGGGGAGGCAGAGAAAGACATTGATGGCTTTCTGCAGGACTTTGAGTGGCAGTGTGCCCTTCATCAAGTGAAGCCGGAGGAATGGGTTCAGATTCTGGCCAGCAAGCTGACAGGCCGGGCAGCGGCGCCAGAGCGTATGGTACGATTGGAGGGCCAGAGAGCGCACCTTGGAAATAGGACAGAAGGTCCTGGTGTTAGAGCCCACTAGGCAGACCAAGTTCCAAGCTGCATGGCAGGGGCCCTACCAGGTAGTGGGGAAAATAGCCGACACAACCTATAATGTCACCGATTGTGACGACCCCAGGGTTATCCGCATGTTCCACATGAATATGCTGAAGCCCTACCGGGAGCGCCCTGAACAGGTAGTGGCCATCTGTGCACCTGAAGCAGAGGATTTAGCCGGACTTTCCTTGCCAGAAGTCTTAAGGGAAAGGACTCAGTCTAAAACATGGGACCAGGTACACTTGGGTGAAGACCTAGGCCCCCGGGAGAGACAACAGGAGGAGGAGTTGTTGAGGCATCGACAGAGGATGTTTTCGGGGAGACCAGCGTACACTCGCCTGACACAACACAAGTTGAGACCCAGGATCAGACCCCCCTGAGACAAAACCCCTTCCACGTCCCTGAGTCTGTACGAGAGGGGATGCAACAAGAGATACAAGAGATGTTGCGTTTAGAGGTCAGTGAAGAGTCAGATAGTCCCTGGGCATCCCCCGTAGTGTTAGTGCCCAAGAAGGATGGGACTACATGATTTTGTGTAGACTATCGTAAGCTCAATGAGAAAACAGTGACGGATGCATATCCCATGCCGCGTGTGGATGAGTTGTTAGACCGGCTGGCGGGGGCAAAGTATTTGACCACCATCGATCTATGCAAAGGCTACTGGCAGATTCCCCTTAGTCCTGACGCTATTCCCAAGTCGGCATTTGTCACCCCGTTCGGCTTATTACAGTTTCGAGTTATGCCTTTTTGGATGAAGAATGCCCGGCGACCTTCCAGAGGCTGGCTGACCGGCTTCTGGATGGTCTCCAGGACTATGCTTGTGCCTACCTGGACGACATCGCCATCTACAGTGCGACATGGGAAGAGCATCTAAATCACCTAGAGACTGTATTGGACAGGATCCACAAGGCCGGAATCACCCTGAACCCAAACAAGTGTCACGCGGGCAAAGCAGAGGTTCAGTATTTAGGGCATTGGGTGGGAAGTGGGAAACAGCGACCAGAACCAGCCAACATTGAGGCCGTAGCCAAATGGCCCACCCCACACACTAAAACCCAGGTCATGGTGTTTCTAGGGACAGCGGGGTATTACAGGAAATTCGTTCCCAATTACAGCAGCGTAGCCAAGCCCCTTACTGATCTGACCTGTAAGAACCATCCCCGCCAGGTAACCTGGACCCCAGAGTGTGAGGAAGCCTTCCGCCAACTAAAGGACGCCCTCACCAATACCCCTGTATTGGCCGCACCCGATCCAACTAAACGTTCCCTTGTTCACACAGACGCTTCTAGGTTTGGATTGGGGGCAGTACTGAGCCAAGTTGGGCCGGACGGCCAAGAACACCCGGTAGCTTACCTGAGTCGGAAACTACTGCCCCGTGAATTAAGCTATGCGGCCATCGAGAAGGAGTGCCTGGCGGTTGTATGGGCACTCAAAAAGTTGCAACCATATTTGTATGGATGACAGTTTTCCCTCCTAACGAACCATAATCCCCTTGTCTGGCTTAATCGGGTCTCCGGAGACAATGCCAGATTGCTGCGGTGGAGAATAGCTCTATAACCTGGACTTCACCATCCACTACAGACCCGGCAAACAAAACTGTAACGCCGATGGACTAAGTCGACAAACGGAACTTGTACCAACCCCATACACTTCGGTCATCCCCAAACCGATCCGTTAAGGATCAGACTGTGTATGCCGATCGCGTCGTTGAAAAGGGGAGCCGTGTTACGTTTTACGGAACCACTCAGCAACCAGAATATGTTGTGCAGTTATATGTATATATAATAGGTTCCATGTGAGATGCATGTCCCTAATGCATCAGCCCACAGGCTGCGCCCCTGGGCAGAGGGGACACAATATTCCCCTTTTGTCCGCCCCCCACCTTTGTAATTCCCACAGTAAATATCGGCAGGCTCCGGCCACCTGTGGCTATTGTAATGTATGTCTGGCCTGCCGCTTTTCTATTGGCCTGCCCTCTGTATCTGTGTGATATATTCTGTGTCCTGTGAGTAAAGAGTTGTCAGACTGGAAATACATGGAGAAGCAGTGATCTTTTATATGCGCCCATGTAGGCAAGCAATTCCAGCCAGCGTCCTTCATTCAGACTCCAGCCAAAGCAGAGTGGACCTCCTGAAACACGGTGTGGTACTAAAAGAGGTACCCCAGCTTGGTAGACCCCGTTACACTAAGCATTGAGAACAAAGAGAAGAGAACTGTCTGAGAACTTGAGAAACAAAATTGTTGAAAAATATCAGCAATATTAAGGTTACAAGACCATCTCCAGGGATCTTGATGTTCTTTTGTTCATTGTGCCCAAAATAATGAAGACGTTTACACCGCATGGCACTGTAGCTAATGTCACTGGACCTGGGCAGCAAAGAAAATTTGATGAAAGGTTGCAACCCGGGATAATCCGGATTGTGGTTAAGCAGCTCCAATCAAGGTCCAAAGGAAATCAAGCTGTCCTGCAGGCTCAGGGTGCATATGCACAAGCTATCCATCGACATTTGAATGCAATTAAACGCTATGGCAGGAGACCCAGGAGGACCCCACTGCTTACACAGAGGCAAAAAAAGCAAGACTGAAGTTTGCCAAAATAAATGTAAGACAAAATTATTTTGGGAAAGTGTTTTGTGGACAGGTGAGACCTTTTTTGGTAAAGCAAATAATTCTACTGGTTGCCGAAAACAGAATGAGGCCTCTAAAGAAAGAGCACAGTACCTACAGTCAGCTATGGTGGAGGTACAAAGAGGGGGTTGTTTTGCTGCCTCTGGCACTGGGTGCCTTGATTGTGTGCAAGGCATCATGAAATCTGAAGATTACCAAAGGATTTTGGGTCACAATGTAGTGCCCAGTGTCAGAAAACCGGGTTTGCTTCCTAGGTCATGGGTCTTCCAGCAGGACAATGACCACGAACATACATCAAGAAGCACCCAGAAATGGATGGAAATAAAGCAATGGAGAGTTCTGAAGTGTCAGTGGATCGCCCCCAGACACAGGGCCACGCGTTTCGGTACCGGGCCTCTCTGGTTCGGTTCTGAGGCTGTCACGGTGGCTAGACCCGGTACGCGACCCTGCTAAGGGACGTCCAATGAAAGCAGTAAAGTAGTCTGTCAGGGGTTCGTGACGCCACCTGTGGTGTTCGGTCAGGGTGACCGACGCTGCTATGGGGTCCACTGGGGTGATGGAATGGCAGCTGGATGGTATACCTTCCCACAGGTGAAGTATGTCCCCAGGGCTTCCCAGCTAAGTGGATGGTGATGGTGTGAGGTACAGTCAATAATGACACAAGGTTGCAGTCTCTTTACCTCTTTACTGAAGGCTTCAGGATCCTCTATCCAGAGTACGTTTAACAGGGCTCTCAGAGACCGGCCGGTCCAATGGGCACATCCAGAGTTTCCTTCACAGATGGAAATCGTTGCCTACCAATAGCGCCTGTGTGTTGTAGTCCTATCCTGCTGAGCATTTGGAATAGTCCTCACAACTGCTGTTCTCGTTCGTTCGTTCTCTACAGCTGTCTCTCTCTCGTTCTTTGGTTCCAGATGTTACTAGTTTCTAACGTCCCCCAGGTATGTTATGGCTACGACGCCACCCGTATGACGGGAAGGCTAGGAGGTCTTCCGGGACCCTAGAGACGCCCCTCTCCCAATGTTGCCCCCTATGTCTTCGTAGGTGTAGTAAGGTAGACAGCCAACCTATAGCTAACTGTCCAGCGGAGTTTGAAGTAAGGCCTGAAGTCAGTTACTCCTACGGTGTTCCGGCCACCGACTACGCGCCTCAGTAAGATGTTGCCTCTCTCTCTCTCGGCACGACTCTTACTGGCTCTCCTTTGTGCTTGATCTCGTTTACACGGTTCCACAATATCCTTCCCTTCGTGTCTCTTTCTTAGGATACCGCCGCAGGGTGTGCAGGCGCGGTTCCGTTACGTTCTGTTCTGCTCGCTAGGCACCTGCCAGGTTCCCACGCCCGACAGGGGCCCCCCTGTGCCTTCTCCCTGCAACACCCCCTGCCACGGGATGTTGCCTGGTTCCAACCCAGTCAGCTTCTGACTAACTTCCTCCCCAGCCCCTAGTTTTACCAGTTTGAGGAGTGGCCCAATAAATAAAGCCTTTTTCTCCCCCTAGTGGCCGGAGTGTGAAGTGTAATGTGTTTTGGTGATACCTGGTCAGGAGAACTCCTTTAGTGCCATCAGACGTACCGTTACTCCCCTTAGCGGCAGAGTGCCATACTGCAACGACCAGGTCTCTGGGGCGCTGCACTAGCAATAAGTCTGAAACTAAATCCCTTTGAATACCTGTGAAGAAATCTTAAAACTGCTGTTGGGAGATGTGCCCTTCAAATATGAGAGACCTGGAGCAGTTTTTGCAGAGGAAGAGTGCACCAAAATTCCAGTTGAGGTGTGCAAGAAGCTTGTTGATGGTTATAGGAAGCGATTGCAGTTATTTATTCCGAAGGGGAAGCAACCAAATATTAAAGAGAACCTATCATCACAATATTACCTCTGTATTATTAAAGTAGAGACAGTCTACTGAAGTTTTAGTAAGTGGTTTTATTTCACAGCAACAAAAACGTTTCGGTCACAAATTTTGACCTTCATCAGTTACGTTTTGTGGATGGTAATTATGAAACTGATGAAGGTCAAAATTTGTGACCGAAACATTTTTGTTGCTGTGAAATAAAACCACTTGCATACAAGTTGAGTGCCAGGTTTTGTTATATATTACTGAGGTGTTGGAACCTACCTGGGCACCACATTCTGAGGCTGTGCACACATTTATTCACTATACTGAAGTTTTAGTGACTTGTCATTTAAGCCCAGTGTGATGATCATGAAGCCAGAGCACCAAAGAAAGACGCGCACACAGTCCCACCCCAAAGCACAAGCATCTCATTAACTTCAAAGTTCAAACAGATTGAACAAAAACCACAAGACGTATTTCTTCAGCACAGGTATCATTTAAATCAGTGTAACAGTGCCAACATGACAATGCTTGTTTACTTAGCAAAATCCTGATTACAGGTTCTCTTTAAGCTAAGGGTGTCAATGAGTCGCCCCACGGACAAGGGGGTACTCGGTACCGGGTCCTACTGATTCACAGGGGGATGTCACGGTGGCTGCGACCCGGTCCGTGGCCCAGGGCGCCCATGTAAAAGGGGAAAGGTCTTTAAAGGGATAGAGTTTATGTTCGTGACGCCACCTGTGGTATTCGGTCAGGATGACCGACGCTGCTTTAAGGGGTCCGCTGGGGTGATGTTATGGCAGCTAGATGGTATACCTTCCCACAGGTGAAGTATGTCCCCAGGACTTCCCGGTGTGTTGACGGTGGATGGTGAGAAGTGCAGAGAAGAACGAGGACACAAGGTTGCAGTCTCTTTACCTTTACTGAAGACTTCAGCATCCACAGTCCAGGGCACCAGATCACAGGGCAGGCAGACTCCGGTCGGTTTGGAGGCAAGTCCAGATTTCCCTTATCCAGGTGGAAATCAGTAGCCTTCCCTTGCGCTGCGGTGGTGTAGTCTCTTACTGCCTATGGCTTCACATAAGAGTCTCACAAATGTGGTGTTTCATTCTCTCTGTCCCCCACATAGGATAGGACAATACCCATACGACTGGTGACTTGAGCCTGTTTATAGGGTCTTTTCGATAACCCGGCTCTGTAGTTGTCACCGTGCCTCCTGGGTGTAGGTGCGGACAGGTAACCTGAAATAAGGCATAGAGGTCCTTACTCCCTCTGTGTTGGCTATCGGGATTTTGCACCTCAGAAAGAGACAGCTTGAGCTGGGCTGGTCCCCTTCTGGTATCCCCTCCTTTGCTTCGACTTCCTTCACACTCGCTGCAATACAATTCTGCCTTTCAATGTCTCTTTCTGGGAGCTGCAGCTCTGACGGCATGCACAGCTCCGTTAACCTTCTATCCTACTCAGACTCTGGTCAGGAACTGACTGAGCTGAGCCCAGCCAGCAACTGACTAACTTTCCCTACCTACATACTACCAGTTATATATGGGGAGTGACCTAATAAATAAGAGCAGAAGCTCCCCCTGGTGGTCTAGAGTGTGAAATGTGTTGCATGTTTGTGATACCAGTATGCAGTTATCCTTCTTTGCCTCCAAACGTAGCATCACTCTCCCCGAGAGGAAAGCAATACCACTGCGATGACAGGACCCTGGGGCGCTGCATCAACAATTTTGTCCAGCCCATTTTTGGTGGTTTTGTCTGAAATGTCCAGTTTGCCTTTTTTTCCTGTTATTTTGTGTTGTTCCAATACAAAGGAAATTAAACATGTGTATAACAAAACGTATAATTGCAATAAGTTTCTGGGAGAAAAACTTCATTTCCTGCAACAATTGTGGTGTCATGACTGTAACTACTATAATACTGAAAATATACAAAAAAAGTTTAGCGTCTGCTCACCACCTCATAAAGCGCGCGGATCCTGCTGTGCAGCAAGTTTTTCAGAACTTGAAAGGAATAAGTCCAGCGCTGTAATTCCATAAAATCCATTTTCTTTTAATCCATAGCTTCAAATAACATTAAAACAATTAAGTCATAGTCCAGACATTAAAACATGCGTGTTTCAAGGCAAAAAAATTCTGAACAGCCAATCGCAGCATTCTCAGCCTAGGCATCATCGGAACAGACTCTGATTGGCGCGATCGACGATTACATCCATCGCGCCAATCGCAGGGCAGAGCCGCGGTGTGACCGCGCTGTGACCTGCCTAGGATCGGAGCTGTAAGAACCGATCCTAGGCCATTGCCTAGCAACAACAGGCATGGCCTGGAGCCGCTGATTGGCACAATCGACGATTACACCGATCGTGCCAATCACAGGACACAGCCTTGGGGTGACCGCGCTATGCCCTGACAGTTACCTGACTAGGATCGGAGCTGTAAGAACCGATCCTAGGTCAGTGCCTAGCAACAACAGGCATGGCCCAGAGCAGCTGATTGGCGCAATCGACAATTAAATTGATCACGCCAATCACAGAGCACAGCCTCGGTGTGACCGCGCTGTGCCCTGACGGTGACCTGAATAGGATCAGAGCTTTAATTGCACCAATCCTAGGCCAGTGTCTGGCAACGCCAGTGTCACCAGGGCCAGCTCGGATTGGTGTGATCGATGTCATCATCGATCACACCAGTGACAGGGCACAGCAGCGGTATGACCGCTCTATGACCTGTCTGCGACCGGTCTGCAGGTCCTCACACTAGCTGAGGATTCCTGCAGAGCGGTCACGCTACAGGATCTGCTGCTGTGCTGGGCCTTGCTGAACAGAGAAGAAAGAAGAAGAGACAACAACTGTGTTTTGATCCCTGATCCCTGCCCGATCTCTCTTCATCCACCCCAATCTCTCCCATCCCACCCTTCCCCCTGCCATTTCCCCCCTCTTTTTACCCCTCCACCCCTCTTTGCATCGCATCCGTGTGCACATTTAGCAGCCGCTGAGCGTTGATTGGTGACACAGTTCACCGGTCAACACTCATGCTCGCTTTTCTTTTTCACCCCCTATGCGTCACCCCTGTGCGCACATCCAGCAGCCGCTGAGCTTTGATTAGTGACGCAGTTCACTCATCAGAGCTTGTGCCTACTGTTCTCCATTTTTCTTTCTCACCCTTCCTCGTGCCACCCTTGTGCGCACATCCAGCAGCTAATGAGCTTTGATAAGTGACGCAGTTCGCTCATCAGAGCTTGTGCCTGCTGTTTTAGACACTTTTTTTTTTTTTTGCCACCTCCGTGCGAACATCCAACTGCCGCCGAACTTTGATAAGTGACGCAGTTTTACACTTTCCTTTTCACAGACATTATTTTCTCCCTGGTTGTGCTTTTTTTCTTTTAGCTTTTTCTTTTCAGACAAAAATTTACACAGTTAAAAACAAAATACTGACATAATCACCATATTTCATTCAAAAAATGTCGTCCCACCCGTCCCATTCGTTCCAACAACGCTATTCAGTGGAGGAGGCATATGCTTTCCTTGCCTCTGACACTGATAGCGAGGGACAGGATCCCACATTTCTTTATTTCTCATTTGTCGGCCTCGTCCTCTTCCTTCTCATCTTCCTGTTCAGGTGCTGTTAAACCACCACGCAGACGTCCCAGGACAGAAGATGAAGCAGCGCCCCCTATTCCAGAAGATGAACCAGCGCACCCTATTACGGACTCTGTATGGACTCCTCCCCCCCCCCCCGAAAATTATGAGCCACTGATTCCTGATTTTGTGGCAGAATCAGGAACCAAGTTTGACAACAGCGGCTCATAGAACTAGACTTTTTCGAAGTCTTTTTCTCTGAGGATTTTGTTAACCTCATGGTGGGCCAAACTAATTTATATGCTCGTCAATTTTTGGCACAAAGCCCCGGTTCATCATTTTCTAACTCTTCTCCTGTAGACGCAGTTGAAATGATGCAGTTTTGGGGCCTGGTCCTTCACATGAGGATCCTGAAGAAGCCAGAACTTCGACAATATTGGAATGTTGATGTTTTATACAACACTCCAGTGTTCCGAATGGTCATGGCCCAGGCACGTTTTGAGGCCATCCACAAATTCCTGTATTACCGCTAATACACAGTGTCCTCCACGAGATGACCCCTACTTTGACCACCTGTTTAAAGTTCAGCTGGCCATTGAACACTTCAACAAAAAGTTTGCTGAAGTGTATGTGCCCCAAAGGGATATCTGCGTAGATGAGTCCTTAGTTCATTTTAAGGGTAGGCTCAGATGTCGTCAGTATCTGCCCAGCAAGAGGGTAAGGTATGTAATTAAACTCTATAAGCTGTGTGAGAGTACCTCAGGGTACAAACACAGGTTCAGAGTTTATGAAGGGAAGGACACCCGGATTCAACCCTCTAAATGCCCTGTGTCCTGGGAGTGAGTGGGAAAATTGTGTGGGATTTAGTGCATCCACTGCTGGATAAAGGTTATCACCTCTACTTGTATAACTTTTATACCAGCATCACACTCTTCAAATCCCTCTCTGCGCGAGCAGTCTGAGCTGACAACGGTGGGGTGGGGCAAGTTTTATTTTTGTATTTTCTGACAAGCATATTTGCCTTGAGCACAAAGGTGTTGCAAGTCAGAGGGCCATGAATGTATTTAGACAAAGATACAAATCATCCTTGCCACACCTACTACATAAAATTTTCAAATTTTCATGGGCTGCTGCACCATGAGCTATTTCATTAATTTTAAAAGGCATGTTTTTTCATGTTTTTAGTCTTCAGTATCAAAGATATTCCCTGATGTTGTAGAGCAGTAATGGTAATGGGGTCTGCAGAACCCCCAGAGTATAGCATAATACTACATGATTGTGTACATTGGACATGATCTGAATATTAACAATAATATTTCCATTCACTGAGAGTAACCAGCTTTGAACATGGTCAAAAAAGTGAAACGCAAAGTATATTAGAAAGTGGCGAACTACTTGTTTACATTGTGGGTGAGTATGTGATATCTGATGTCCTAGGGCAAAATGGGGACCGCAATGGGGTCCTCAGAACCTCCAGAATATAATATCGTATTTTCACATTGTTCATATTATCAGTGCCTAAATTCATAATAATGTATATGCAGCGCCCCAGAGGTCTGGTCGTTGCAGTATGACACTCTGCCACTAAGGGGAGTGATGGTACGTCTGATGGCACTAAAGGAGTTCTCCTTACCAGGTATCACCAGAACACATTACACTTCACACTCTGGCCACTAGGGGGAGAAAAAAGCTTTATTTATTGGGCCACTCCTCACACTGGTAAAACTAGGGGACGGGGAGGAAGTTAGTCAGAAGCTGACTGGGTTGGATTCAGGCAACATCCCGTGGCAGGGGGTGTTGCAGGGAGAAGACACAGGGGGGTCCCTGTCAGGCGTGGGAACCTGGCAGGTGCCTAGCGAACAGAACGTAACGGAACCGCACCTGCACTACCTTGCGGCGGTATCCTAAGAAAGAGACACGAAGGGAAGGATATTGTGGAACAGTGTAAACGAGATCAAGCACAAAGGAGAGCCAGTAGGAGTCGTGCTGTGAGACCGAGGCAACATCCTACTGAGGCGCGTAGCTGGTGGCCGGAACACCGCGGGAGTAACTGACTCTAGGCCTTACTTCGAACTCCGCAGGACAGTTAATTATAGGTTGGCTGTCTAGGCGTTTCTAGGGTCCCGGAAGACCTCCAGGCCTTCCCGTCATACGGGTGCGTCCTAGCCATAACATATCTGGGGACGAGAAACTAGCAACATCTGGAACTAAAGAGAGAGAGAGCTGTAGAGAACGACGAACGAGAGCAGCAGTTGTGAGGACTATTCTGAATGCTCAGCAGGGTAGGACTACAACACACAGGCGCTATTGGTAGGCAACGATTTCCATCTGCGAAGGAAACTCTGGAAGTGCCCATCGGACCGGCCGGTCTCAGATAGCCCTGTTAAGCGTGCTCTGGATTGTGGATCCTGAAGTCTGCAGTAAAGAGGTAAAGAGACTGCAACCTTGTGTCCTCGTTATTGCCTGCACCTCACACCATCACCATCCACCTTACTGGGAAGCCCTGGGGACATACTTCACCTGTGGGAAGGTATACCATCTAGCTGCCATTCCATCACCCCAGCGGACCCCACAGCAGCGTCGGTCACCCTGACCGAACACCACAGGTGGCGTCACGAACCCCTGACAGACTGCACCACCTTTATTGGACGCCCCTTAGCAGGGTCGCGGACCGGGTCTAGCCACCGTGACAGCTTCAGAACCGAACCAGAGAGGCCCGGTACCGAGAACTCGTGGCCCTGTGTCTGGGGGTGATCCATATAATTTGCCAACAGCAAGCAGAAATGCTGAACATGATTAGAGTCTGAATTCAATGTATATTAAAAAATGTTACATCTCCTCATTATATAGTGAATAAGTACTATATATAAGACAAAATATGAAAACTGGGATTAAATGAGATGACATGAGATTAAACTTGTCCTGCCATTGATCCTTGTCTGTAAATAAGGTCACTTACATTTTCTTGCACAATATCACTTCTACCTTGTAGCAGTGCCGAGATATCTTTGTTCTGCACTGTATAAACACTTTCTGCCTGCCAGTTCTGCTCTTATTCTATTCATGTCAACTAAAGGAGGCACAATGCCCTTAATACTTCCACAATTGTCTCTTGTCAGACTAGTATGTCAGACTGCTGGGAGGACAATACGTGGCCTTAAAGAGACTTGTACGTGCCTTGGAAATGGCTACTTAGTAGTCCTACTTTCCACCACTGTTGGTGGTACATGCTTCCCTTGGACAGCAATGCATTAGTGCCTCCCCAAGCTACAGTATCTCATAGATCTGTTCTGTATGTTTACTGCAGAATCGCTCGGGAGATTATTAGGAATCTCAATACTCTTCTTTTGTATTTTTGGACAAAATGTATTATGTGTTTCTCATATTATATTAGAAGATTAATATTTAAGCAATTCTCCAGTATATCCTGCATAGACCTCATAGCTTCAATTTACACCTCTCGAGAAAAAAAATGGTAGAGCAATGAGCCATCCTCTCTGGGTGTCACCAGGCAGAGGACATTTCCCTTTCGGCCCTCCTGGTACAGGTGTGTCTTGTACTATCTGCACCCAGGACTCGTAGCACAAGTTCTGCAGCTTCTTCTCTGTGTACAGGTTGCTCAGCATACACGAACAGCTCTTCATTAACATTACCGCTGTCTGGGAATATTATACGCTGCAGAGGATCCGACCCTTCGAGGATCATTATGGGTGACCTATGGGCGACTTGGTGGGTTATTCTGGGATTTATGCCAGGTAAGAGTCTGAGTACAATATGCTGTTAGTGCCATACGTCAGGTTATTTTCCTTAGTGTGCGTTTACTGTTAATGATTGCCTTTGTTATGTATCATATCAACTTCAGGCTGGGGCTACAAGGCTCGAAACGTCTGGTTTGCGGCTTCTAGTTAAAGAGGACTGTTCAAACAGTGTTTAATATCAGGACAGGTAACGAGTACTGTCTGTGCATGACCCCTTATCGTATAATTTCCCAATCCATGACTATTTCAGGGATTGACATAAAACCACTTAATAGAAGGTCCTCTGGCAGTGGTGTTCCACCAATGGCAGCAAGCCACGTGACTGCTACGGGGCCCGTGAGCCAAGGGGCCCGGTATTAGCGCCCACATTCTGCCTGTCAGCGCGAGCAATGATGATGGATGAGGGAGCGTTAGTAGACTCTTCCACCCCCATTATTCTGCCTCAGCGTCTGACGTGTCATAGCAGTGGGTGAGAGGATGCCATTACAGTGCGCCCGCTGTTCTGAAATGTGCGGCACTTCACACTACACACTCAGGAGACTGAACATCGGGTGGAACGAGGAGAGGTGAGTATTGTATATATCTTTTTTTTTATCAGTGACTGGTGGCCATAATAGAGTATGGAGGACCATGGGGGGTGGGTGTATTATATTGTACGGAAGACCCTGGGGAGTGCAGTATACTGTATGGAGGACCATGAGGAGTGGATTATAATGTATGGAGGACCATGGGGAGTGCATTACATTGTATAGAGGACCATGGGGAATGCATTATATTGTATGGAGAACCATGGGGAGTGCATTATATTGTATGGAGGACCATGGGAGTGCAGTATATTGTATGGAGGACCATGGGAGTGCATTATATTGTATGCAGGACCATGGGAGTGCAGTATATTGTATGGAGGACCATGGGAGTGCAGTATATTGTGTGGAGGATCATGGGAGTGCAGTATATTCTATAGAGGACCATGGGGAATGCATTATATTGTATGGAGAACCATGGAGAGTGCATTATATTGTATGGAAGACCATGGGAGTGCAGTATATTGTGTGGAGGATCATGGGAAGTGCATTATATTGTATGGAGGACAATGGGGGGTGCATTATATTGTATGGAGGACCATGGGGGTGCATTATATTGTATGGAGGATCATGGGGAGTGCATTATATTGTATGGAAGACCATGGGAGTGCAGCATATTGTGTGGAGGATCATGGGAAGTGCATTATATTGTATGGAGGACAATGGGGGTGCATTATATTGTATGGAGGACCATGGGGGTGCATTATATTGTATGGAGGACCATGGGGAGTGCATTATATTGTCTGGAGGACCATGGGGAGTGCATTATATTGGGGGGGGGGTGCATTATATTTTTGGATGACCATACCTTGGGGAGTGCATTATATTGTATAGAGGACCATTGGGAGTGCATTATATTGTATGGAGGACCATGAGGGGTGCATTATATTGGGGGAATGCATTATATTGTATGGAGGACCATGGAGAGTGCATTATATTGTGTGGCGGGCCATAGGGAGTGCATTATATTCTATGGAGAACCATGAGGAGTGCATTATATTGTATAGTGGACCATGGGGGTGCATTATATTCTATGGAGGACCATGGGGAGTGCATTATACTATATGGACGATAATGGGGGGTGAATTATGCTACATGGAGGATTATGGAGGGCAAATTATACATTATGGAGGACTATTAGGGGCCCATTATACTATATGAAAGTCTGTGCGGGGCCATTATAATATTTGAAGGGCTATGTGAGGGCCATTTTACTGTATTCATGCAATTATACAGTATGAAGGTTTATGAGGGGGCAACATACTGTTTGGAGGGCTCGTGGGGTTCATTATGCAGTGTGGTGAGGTTTGGGGCCATTATACTGTATGTAGGCCCTTTAAACTGCATGCAGTGCTGGGTGGGGGTCACGGTTGGAGGATCTTACTATGTTGGGATCACTATACTTTGTCTTGGGAGTTGAGGTGGGGTACATTAGGGTCATTATACTCTGCATGTGTATACTAATGTGGAGAAATTCACCATGGGGGTATAATACTTTTTTTGAGCGGCACTTTTGTTGGCATCATATTAAATGGGGGCAATGAAAGCGGAATCTATGACTTCGGCAGGATGGAAATTACTATGTAAAGGCTGAAAAGTTGTGATATATTCTCTTCTGTGACCCCAACATGCATTTATTTATTTTGGGTTTTTTTTTCAGGGGGAAGGGGTGGGCAGCAATTTGAACTTGTTCTATGGGGCCTCATGATTTCTATGTGTCTGCTTCTTACGACTGATTTGGCACAATAATCTGTTGCTTTCAGATAATAAAGTGTATTTCTACATTTTCAAATGTCATTCTGATTGTTGGGGTTTTCTATTTGCTCTCCCACCAAGCTATTGTTATAAATATTGCAGTCACCATGAGTAGGCCATATTGTATCCTGACACTTGTGTCTGTGTGCTTTTCTGCCTCCATCAGCTGATGTCTGTCCAGTCAGGAACAGCGTGAGTGAACTTAAGTTTACAACTTAAAACCCAATGAATCCATATGGGTCCATGAGTCCATATGGTGGGTCTGTGTTCATCCATGTGTATTTTTGCCCACTTGGTGGTTTTACAAACGTAGTTTCCCACACAAATTTCCTTTATTTGTTTTATAACTTTCTTCTTGCATGATAATGTTTTTCTTACGATACCCCAGAGTGTAATAAGATTGGTGAAATAGCTATTTCTAGAAGAAAATGGTGAATTTTGTGGGAGTTTCCCAACATTTGTAAATGTCTGATTTGCCAAGCCTGAGGGACAGGCGTTTTTTTTAAAAGGACCTTATAAAGACAATCACAGATGACAGACAAGTCAATGTGAGATCTCGGCTTGAGGATAGCTCTGGTCACTGCGAGTCTCATCTGTCCCCAAATCTAAAAACCTCTGCTCATGAGGAGCAACGGGAGTCAAAGAGATAGGAACTGCTGCAGTGTAGAAACCAGACTGTAATGGGGACTACAGCGCTGGTCGATAAGCTGAACCTGTGTTTGGAGTAATGATGGTTCCTGATTGTTAACCTTGTAAACATGGCAATGCTCAGCCAACGCCGAAGCCAAAAGCTTGGTCTTGGCCTGATCACAACATATAGGTGCCTAAAAGTTTGCTGTAGGTGGCAGAACTCAGTTTAACCTTTTAGTAACTGGCCAATTTTTTAAAATCTGACGTGTTACTTTATATAGTAATAACTCTAAAATGCTTCAACCAATCCCATTAATTTTGAGAGTGTTTTTTCGTGACACGTTATACTTTATGATAACGGTAAACTTAGGTCGATATGTTTTGCGTTTATTTATGAAAATATCAGAACTTTTACAAAAATAAAAAATAGCAATTTTCATACTTTTAATTATTATCCCTTTAATCCAGATAGTCATACCACAGAAAAACATTAATAAATAACATTATCCCTCATGTCTGCTTTACATTAGCACCATTTTGGAAAATGTTGTTTTATTTTGTTAGCATTTTTAGAAGGTTTTACAATGTAGCAGTCATTTTTCATTTTTTTCAAGGAAATTTACAAAACTTATTTTTTTAGGCACCTGTTCAGTTTCGTAGTAACTTTGGGGTCATATATATGAGAAATCCCCCAAAATGATACCATTTAAAAACATTAAAAATTGCACCCTTCAACGTATTCAAAATTGCTTTCAAGTAGTTTGTTAGCCCTTCAGGTGCTTTTCAGGAATTAATGCAAAGTGGCACCTAAAATTTGATATCTTTGTAGATTCTGAGCCCTCGCGGGCAGGGTCCTCTCTCCTCCTGTACCAGTTGTGACTTGTATTGTTCAAGATTATTGTACTTGTTTTTATTATGTATACCCCTCCTCACATGTAAAGCGCCATGGAATAAATGGCGCTATAATAATAAATAATAATAATAGTAATAACAAGCCGCTATAGCTGTCAGACTTTAAGGCCGCTATTTGGACGTGAGCTGCCATGGCGACGTTAGGAGCACACACGATCAAGATCTTAAACTGGAGATGCCATCTATGTAACCTTCTGTGACACTTGGAGATTTCCTAAAAAATAATCTTTGTTCACCTTTTAAAGGATTTAACACTTCAATTCAATTGAAAATTAGAAGTAAAACAATTGGGCAAAAAGTCCTATCGAAAATCCTGATACCGTTTTTTGTTAATAGCTCTTCTGTAAACCTTTGTGTCTCCATGGTTACAGACTACGACACCAACGAGTGAAGTAAAGCTCCATTTAACTCCAGTAGGAATTGACTTGATACAAGTCCCGTTTAATGGCCTGTGCTAACAAACCAGCACAAACATACAGCCTCAGCAGCACATCACACATGCTAATGATCATTTTTATGCTATTTATCTCCTATGCGTTATACAGTGAACAAAGCATTAGTGAGCTGTGGTTGATCAGCACAAGAACTAATTCCTCGGCATTAGCATGGCAGCCCACATCATTATATGCATGAATATTATTTTTTTTATTATATTGTGATAAAAGAAAATACAACACAATTTTCCAAGATGCCCAAAAGTTGTCAAAGACGAGGTCAAGTGGCATCATATTGAAAATTCTTTACATTTCTCGGACTTGTTTGACCAGTTCTGAGTTTCTGTTTATCTGTTTAGAGAGTAGAGGTGAAAGTTACTGCAGGTTACACTTCTGCAAAGTGATATATCCAGCATGAATGCTCTCATAACAAGGGGTCCATAGCTGAACCCCAACAACTGTGCACAAAATAATAACATGGACGTCTTCCAAATGACACTGGCACTCAGTAACTTCCTATATATCAGTAACACAAATCTTGTCTTGTATGCTACTCATAATTTTGTATGCATGGGCCATGCACAGTACCAATGGATGTACCGTATTTTTCGGACCATAAGACGCACCCCAAATTTTCAGAAGGAAAATAGGGAAAAAAATGTGTTAAATGGGGGTCCGTCTTACAGTCTGAATTCAGCTTACCAGGGAGGGGTTTCAGCACAGGTGGAGGAGTGGTCACGGGGGGTTCGGTGGTCTAGGCTGGTACGGTGGCCTCAGTG
This sequence comes from Ranitomeya imitator, assembly GCF_032444005.1. Classification (NCBI taxonomy): domain Eukaryota; kingdom Metazoa; phylum Chordata; class Amphibia; order Anura; family Dendrobatidae; genus Ranitomeya; species Ranitomeya imitator. The sequence continues at coordinate 656,743,648 of NC_091282.1, forward strand.
AAATCCCATCCCAGGCTTGTGAGGTGGTGCTGCTCTGTGGTGTGACAGAGCTCCGCCGGCATTTTGTGACAGGTGCCCTGTGGGGTGGCGGTGCTCTGTGGGGCTGCTGTGGCCTGTGAGGCTGAGGTGCTCTGTGGGGCTGCAGTGGCCTGTGGGGCTGCAGTGGCCTGTGTGGTGGTGGTGGTGGTGCGTTTTATAGTTGAAATATACTTACAAATACCGTGGAGGCAGTCCCGTCCAACCCTGCAGCCGACCCTTCTCAGACTGGTGCGGCTCTCTGTTGCAGCAGTGGCCTGTTGGGCGGCGGTGCTCTGTGTGACGGTGGTGGCTGTGGCCTGTTGGGTGGTGGTGGTGGTGCTCTGTGGGACATGGCAGCGGCGGTCTGTGGGGCGGGGCTCCGCCGGCATATCGTGAATGCCCAGAGGCCCACACAGATCCATTCCTGCGATGTGGAGTCCAGCGGGGGCGGTGCATGCTCAGATTCAGATCTCAAATGAAAAAAAGAGACAAAACCAACTGGGGACCACACAAGATAACCATATCAAATGTCATAGAATTATAGAATAATTATTTATTTGAGTCCAAAACACACAGAAAACACAATAAAAAGATTAAAAACAATGAAGAAACAAGCCCCATAAAGAGGTAGACCCCCCTGGACCCAAACGTGTAGTGCCAAAGATTTTACAACATCAAAAATTTTATAAATAACACGGGCAGTAAATATTAGAAAGCATGTCTAATAGCAAGAGCAAATACAGAAGCCACATTTATAAACGTGTAATACATTAACGCCAGTCACTAGTAGTCTTAACAGGAAAGAAAATATCCCTATATCATGCCAAAAAGGCTGTGTATAAACCAATACTGGGTCCCCTGATGGTACAAAAGACACAAAAAATGGCAATTATACTTAAATACATAAGTCTTATAAGAAAAAGACCAGACCTAGTGCAATACTGGACCAAGGGAAGACCAGCCAGATTCCCCTACCTGCTGTATCCATGCAGCAGCATCCCCCAAAAATGGAGTCTGATGCACAGAGAAATCACATACACATTGAGAGAAAAATGACCATGGTGAGTAAGGCCTGCCTAACAATAGTATAAGAGGGACCAAAGTGGGTCATGGACCCAATATTAGAAAGCAAGCCTTATAGCATGAGCAAATACAAGCCACATTAAAGGGAACCTGTCACCCCGTTTTTTCAGATTGAGATATAAATACTGTTAAATAGGGCCTGCGCTGTGCGTTACTATAGTGTATGTAGTGTACCCTGATTCCCCACCTATGCTGAGAAATACATTACCAAAGTCGCCGTTTTCGCCTGTCAATCAGGCTGGTCAGGTCGGGTGGGCGTGGTGACATCGCTCTTTTCTTCCCCAGCTTTCCGTTGGTGGCGTAGTGGTGTGCTCATGTTGCAGTGACGAATCCACTGCGCGCATGTGAAGAAGCAGCGCGCGATCTGCGCTATTACCCCCTGTCATCGGTGGGGGCGGCCATCTTCCTGGGGCCACACGTGCGCAGATGGAGTGCTCTGCTGCACGGGGCTTCAGGAAAATGGCCGCGGGATGCCGCGCGTGCGCAGAAGAGATCGCGGCGGCCATTTTCCCAAAGCCGAGTTTGCATCTCGGCTTTGGGAAAATGGCCGCTGCGATCTCTTCTGCGCACGCGCGGCATCCCGCGGCCATTTTCCTGAAGCCCCGTGCAGCAGAGCACTCCATCTGCGCACGTGTGGCCCCAGGAAGATGGCCGCCCCCACCGATGACAGGGGGTAATAGCGCAGATCGCACGCTGCTTCTTCACGTGCGCGCAGTGGATTCGTCACTGCGACATGCGCACACCACTACGCCACCAACGGAAAGCTGGGGAAGAAAAGAGCGATGTCACCATGCCCACCCGACCTGACCAGCCTGATTGACAGGCGAAAACGGCGACTTTGGTAATGTATTTCTCAGCATAGGTGGGGAATCAGGGTACACTACATACACTATAGTAACGCACAGCGCAGGCCCTATTTAACAGTATTTATATCTCAATCTGAAAAAACGGGGTGACAGGTTCCCTTTAATGGACATGTAGTACATTAACACCAGTCACTAGTAGTCTTAACAGGAAAATAAATATCCCTATACCAATACTGAGTTCCCTGATGGTGCAAAAGGCACAAAATAATGGCAATTATACTCAGATAAATAAGTCTTATATGACAAAGACCAGATCTAGCGCAATACTGGACCAAGGACCAGATTCAGATCTCAGCAATGAGATCTTGTCCCGAGATCTTGGGAGACGAGATGTCGTTGCCGAGATCTGAATCTGAGCATGCGTCGCCCCCCCTTCCCCCCAGCATCCATTTTTCCGGAGGCCACGGCATCGCAGGAATGGATCTGCGCAGGCCTCCGGCATCCACGAAATGCCGGTGGAGCCCCGCCGCCCCACAGACCTCCGCTGTCTCGTCCCACAGAGCACCACCACAGCTGCCCAACAGGTCACAGCCGCCCCCGTCGCAGAGGACCACCGCCACTGCCCAACAGGCCACTGCCGCAACAGAGAGCCGCACCAGCCTGAGAAAGGTGGCTGCAGCGTCGGACCGGGACCGCCGCCACGGTATTTGTAAGCATATTTCGACTATAAAACGCACCCCCATTTTCCCCAAAAATTTTTTGGGAAAAAAGTGCGTCTTATAGTCTGAAAAATACGGTAATTCTGAGTGCATCCAGTAATTCTGTAAACATGGAAACTGTACAGTGCCTCTTCTCCTGTCCTGTATGCAGGGTTTAATTCTCAGTATCTGTATTATTCTGTATATATACATTGCTCAGTACCACTTCTCTTGTCCTGCATATTGGGTGTAATTCTCAGTATCTGTATTATTCTGTATATACACTGCTCAGTACCACTTCTCTTGTCCTGTGTACTGGGTGTAATTCTCAGTATCTGTATTATTCTGTATATATACATTGCACAGTACCACTTCTCCTGTCCTGTATACTGGGTGTAATTCTCAGTATCTGTATTATTCTGTATATACACACTGCACAGTACCACTTCTCCTGTCCTGTATATTGGGTGTAATTCTCAGTATCTGTATTATTCTGTATATATACACTGCACAGTACCACTTCTCCTGTCCTGTATACTGGGTGTAATTCTCAGTATCTGTATTATTCTGTATATATACACTGCACAGTACCACTTCTCCTGTCCTGTATACTGGGTGTAATTCTCAGTATCTGTATTATTCTGTATATATACATTGCACAGTACCACTTCTCCTGTCCTGTATACTGGGCGTAATTCTCAGTATCTGTATTATTCTGTATATATACACTGCACAGTACCACTTCTTCTGTCCTGTATACTGGGTGTAATTCTCAGTATCTGTATTATTCTGTATATACACTGCACAGTACCACTTCTCCTGTCCTGTATACTGGGTGTAATTCTCAGTATCTGTATTATTCTGTATATATACACTGCACAGTACCACTTCTTCTGTCCTGTATACTGGGTGTAATTCTCAGTATCTGTATTATTCTGTATATATACACTGCACAGTACCACTTCTCTTGTCCTGTATACTGGGTGTAATTCTCAGTATCTGTATTATTCTGTATATATACACTGCACAGTACCACTTCTCCTGTCCTGTATACTGGGTGTAATTCTCAGTATCTGTATTATTCTGTATATATACACTGCACAGTACCACTTCTCCTGTACTGTATATTGGGTGTAATTCTCAGTACCTGTATTAATCTGTATATATACACTGCACAGTTCCACTTCTCCTGTCCTGTATACTGGGTGTAATTCTCAGTATTTGTATTATTCTGTATATATACACTGCACAGTACCACTTCTCCTGACCTGTATACTGGGTGTAATTATCAGTATCTGTATTATTCTGTATATATACACTGCACAGTACCACTTCTCCTGTCCTGTACACTGGATGTAATTCTCAGTACCTGTATTATTCTGTATATATACACTACACAGTACCACTTCTCCTGTCCTGTATACTGGGTGTAATTTTCAGTATCTGTATTATTCTGTATATATACACTGCACAGTACCACTTCTCCTGTCCTGTATACTGGGTGTAATTCTCAGTACCTGTAATATTCTGTATATATACACTACACAATACCATTTCTCCTGTCCTGTATACTGGGTGAAATTCTCAGTATCTGTATTATTCTTTATATATACACTGCACAGTACCACGTCTCCTGTCCTGTACGCTGGGTGTAATTCTCAGTATCTGTATTATTCTGTGTATATACACTGCACAGTACCACTTCTCCTGTCCTGTATACTGGGTGTAATTCTTAGTGTCTGTATCATTCTGTATATATACACTGCACAGTACCACTTCTGTCCTGTATACTGTGTGTAATTCTTAGTATCTGTATTATTCTGTATATATACACTGCACAGTACCACTTCTCCTGTCCTGTATACTGGGTTTAATTCTCAGTACCTGTATTATTCTGTATAAATATGAAGCGCCCCCAGTAGGGCAATGGGGTACTCGGAGCCAGGCCCTTCGGTTCTCATCAGGGATGTCACGGTGGCTGACCCGGTCCGTGGCCCTAGGGGTACGTCCATTGATAAATGATGGGGGAAAGGTCTTTAAAGGGATAATGTTTGTGACGCCACCTGTGGTATTCGGTCAGGATGACCGACGCTGCTTAGGGGTCCGTTGGGGTGATGTTATGGCAGCTAGATAGTATACCTTCCCACAGGTGAAGTATGTCCCCAGGGTTTCCCAGAGTGTAGATGATGAATGGTGTGAGGCACAGTGAATAACGAGGACACAAGGTTGCAGTCTCTTTACCTTTACTGAAGGCTTCAGTGTCCACATTCCAGAGCACAGACCACAGGGCAGGCAGAGTCCGGCTGGTCTGAAGGCAATTCCAGAGTCCTCCTTATCCAGGTGGAAATCAGTAGCCTTCCTCTAGGGCCTGAGTGTTGTAGTTCCTCCCTGCTGAGCTTCTCGGTGAGGTCCTCACAACTATCGTGGATGTAATGTCTCTTTCTCTCTGTCCCCCGGATGGATAGGACAAACCCGTATGACTGGTAGCCTGAGGATTTTTACAGGGACCCTACGATGCCCCAGCCCCCACAAGTTGCCATGTGCCTCCTGGGTATAAGGTCGGACAGCCAACGTGGAATCAACTGTCCTGCCAGTCTCTGAAGTAAAGCATAGAGATCCTTACTCCCTCGGTGTTCTGGCTACCGGCTTCTGTGCTTCAGAAGGAAGCAGCCTGCTCCTGGGTGGTCTCCCTCTGATCTTCCTCTCCTTTGCTATGACTTTGTTTCTCACTCACTTCAAGACAATTCCCTTCTGATGTCTCTTTCTTTGGATGCTGCTGCACATGGGGCAGGCACAGCTCCGTGGACCCTCGTCCTCTGCAGACCTCAGTCTGCTTCTCACTCCTCCTCTCCTGTTCTGACTCTGACTCACTTTCTATCCAGACCACCAGTTTTACCTACTTGTGAGGAGTGCCCTAATAGATAGAAGCATAGCTCCCCCTGGCGGCCTGGAGTATGAAGTGTGTTGTGTGGTTAGTGATACCTGGTAAGGTGATCTCCTTTATTGCCTTCAGACGTAACATCACTCCCCCTGGGGGAAGAACAACATTACTGCAATGACCAGAACTCTGGGGTGCTGCATATACAATGCACAGTACCACTTCTGTCCTGTACATTGTGTGTAATTCTCAGTATCTGTATTAGGGCTCATCTCCACTTGTGAGGAAAACGGACGAGTGCAATCCGATAAAAAATCGGATTGCACTCGGACCAATGTTAATCAATAGGTGACACTCCATTTGCGTTTTTTTTCCCAGCCGAAATCGGACTGAGAAAAATCTGTGTCGGCTGAGAAAAAAATCGCAGCATGCTGCGTATTGCTGAGATTCTCGGACGAGACTCGCCAATGCAAGTCAATGGGTGCGAGAAAAAAAACGCATGGAATACGGACCATCCGTATTCCATCCGTTTTTTACGGATACCTTACCATTCTGTGGCACAGAACACTGTAAATAGTCCTGTAAATGACTGTATAAAAATAGTTGCAGAGAAAAAAAACGGATTGCATACGGATGTAAAAACGGATGATGCGATTAAAAAATCGCATTACACTCGCATGACACTCGCATGACAATCGCACACGTTACATCAGTTTTTTCGGTCCGTAAATCGGACCGTTTTTTTCTCACACAAGTGGAGATGAGCCCTTATTCTGTATATATACACTGCACAGTACCACTTCTCCTGTCCTGAATACTGGGTGTAATTCTCAGTATATATTATTCTGTATATATACACTGCACAGTACCACTTCTCCTGTCCTGTATACTGGGTGTAATTCTCAGTATCTGTATTATTCTGTATATATACACTGCACAGTACCACTTCTCCTGTCCTGTATACTGGGTGTAATTCTCAGTATCTGTATTATTCTGTATATATACACTGCACAGTACCACTTCTCCTGTCCTGTATACTGGGTGTAATTCTCAGTATCTGTATTATTCTGTATATATACACTGCACAGTACCACTTCTCCTGTCCTGTATACTGGGTGTAATTCTCAGTATCTGTATTATTCTGTATATATACACTGCACAGTACCACTTCTCCTGTCCTGTATACTGGGTGTAATTCTCAGTATCTGTATTATGCTGTGTATATACACTGCACAGTACCACTTCTCCTGTCCTGTATACTGGGTGTAATTCTCAGTACCTGTATTATTCTGTATATATACACTGCACAGTACCACTTCTCCTGTCCTGTATACTGGGTGTAATTCTCAGTATCTGTATTATTCTGTATATATACACTGCACAGTACCACTTCTCCTGTCCTGTATACTGGGTGTAATTCTCAGTATCTGTATTATGCTGTGTATATACACTGCACAGTACCACTTCTCCTGTCCTGTATACTGGGTGTAATTCTCAGTATCTGTATTATTCTGTATATATATATATATATATATATATATATATATATATATATATATACACTGCACAGTACCACTTCTCCTGTCCTGTATACCGTGTGTAATTCTTAGTATCTGTATTATTCTGTATATATACACTGCACAGTACCACTTCTCCTGTCCTGTATACCGTGTGTAATTCTTAGTATCTGTATTATTCTGTATATATACACTGCACAGTACCACTTCTCCTGCCCTGTATACTGGGTGTAAGGCGAGGGTCCCACTTGGGTGTGCAATGCGAGAAACTTGCAGGAGTCTCTCGCATCAATTCCCGACACTGCTGCTGGCACTCAGACTGGAGCGTGTAGCTGCATAGAAATACATGCAGCTGAGAGCTCCGGTACCGAGTGCCGGTGGCAGTACCACTTCTCATGTCCTGTATACTTGGTGTAATTCTCAGTACCTGTATTATTCTGTATACAGGTGTGTTCAAAAGTTTAAATACCCTGGCAGAATTTTTGCTTTCTTAGCCTTTTTTCAGAGAATATGAATGATAACACCAAAACTTTTTCTCCACTCATGGTTAGTGTTTGGATGAAGCCATTTATTGTCAATCTATTGTGTTTTCTCTTTTTAAATCCTCATGGCAAAACAAAACATCCAAATGACCCTGATCAAAAGTTCACATACCCTGGTGATTTTGGCCTGATAACATGCACAGAGGTTTACACAAATGGGTTTGATTGGCTACTAAAGGTAACATCCTCACCTGTGACCTGTTTGCTTGTAATCAGTATGTGTGCATAAAAGCTGAGTGAGTTTCTGGTATCCAGACAGACTCTTGCATCTTTCATCCAGCCACTGACGTTTCTGGATTGTGAGTCATGGGGAAAGCAAAAAAATTGTCAACGGATCTATGGAAAAAGTAGTTGAACTGTATAAAACAGGTGTGGCTACTGTGACAATGACGGAGACGTAAAAAGGAACGAAAGGGGTGGACCCACTGGACCGTGACAACGATCCTCCCACGGGCGAGCTGACCAGATGGAACCGCCCCCTATACAGGGAGCGTTAGGGGCAGACCCGTGAGAGACTATCGCCATGGCAGCTGGGAGGCAGGGTGAAAGGGTTAGAAATAGGAACCAGGAGGGTATACAGAGTAAGAGAGAAGCACGAACCGGAAGATAACGGAGGTCTGGCTGGAGAGTGAAGCAAGGAAGGTGCAGTGCAAACGGACAAGCAGGCAGGACAACGTGGAGATTGACTGGATGAGGAACTAGGACAGGACCTTGGGAAATAGAGAAAGAAGCACAAGGTCAGGTAAAAGAGACGCTGGACAATAGTGCGGCCAAAGTCAGTTGCTAGCACAAATGAACACAAGGCGAAGTTTGGAGGAACAGGCGGACTAATAAGGCCAGCGCTGTGAGGACATCCGGGCTGGAGTCCTTCAGGGGATAGAGAGGAGAGGATAGAGCGGCAGGGACACTCTCAGAGATGTACGTGTGCAGCGCTGAACGAAGCATGCGCGCGCAGCTGGCGTGAAGCAGAGTCCGGGCGCGCACGCAGACGACAGGAACCTGCAGCAAAGAAGGCGCGCCGAGGCGCCGAAGACAGGCGAGTGCAAGAGGAGGCAGGGAGCCGCGGTGGAAGCGGGGATGTAACAGCAGGGAGCCGCGGTGGAAACGAGGATGTAACAACAGGAAAGGGATACAAAAAGATATCCAAGGAATTGATGATATGATGCCAGTCAGCAGTGTTAAAACTGTGATTAACAAATGGAAAATTAGGGGCTCTGTAAAAACAAAACCACGGTCAGGTAGACCAACAAAAATGTTGTTCACAACTGCCAGGAAAACTGTTCGGGATGCAAAGAAAAACCCACAAATAGCATCAGCTTAAATACTGGACTCTCTGAAAACTAGTGGTGGGGCTGTTTCAAGATGCACAATAAGGAGGCACTTGAAACAAAATGGGCTGCATGGTCGAGTCGTCAGAAGAATGCCATAACTGCGCAAATGCCACAAAGTATCTCGCCTACAATACGCAAAATAGCACAGAGACTAGCCTCAAAACTTCTGGAATAAGGTAATTTGGAGTGATGACACCAAAATTTAACTTTTTGGCCACAACCATAAGGCTACGTTCACATTAGCGTTTCCCGACGCTGCGTCGGGAAACGCGGGGAGACGCAGCGGCGATGCACGCGTCATGCGCCCCTATGTTTAACATAGGGGACGCATGCGTTTTTATAGGTGCGTTTTCCGACATGTGCGTCGTTTTTGACGCTAGCGTCGGACGCAAGAAAACGCTACAAGTTGCATTTTTCTTGCGTCCGATTTCGTCAAAAAACGACGCACGCGTCGCAAAACGCGCGCATTTTTGCGTGCATTTATGCGCGTTTTTTCTTGCGTCGCGCGTTGCGTCGCCGACGCAGCGGCACGCAACGCTAATCTGAACGTAGCCTAAGCGTTACATTTGGAGAGAGGTCAACAAGGCCTATGATGAAAGGAACACCATTCCTACTGTAAAGTACGGAGGTGGATGGCTGATGTTTTGGGGATTTGTGATCTACAAAGGCACTGGAAACATGATCACAGTTGAAGGAAAGATGAATGCAGCACGTTATCAGCAAATACTGGAGAGAAATTTACACTCATCAGCCCAGAAGCAGCGCATGGGACATACTTTTTGACGTTCCAACATGACAACGATCCAAAACACAAGGCCAAGTCGACCTGTCACTAACTACAGCAGAACAAAGTGAAGGTTCTTGAGTGGCCATCTTAGTCTCCTGACCTCAATATAAGTGAGCCACTCTGGGGAGATCTCAAGCGCGCAGTTCATGCTAGACAGGCCAGGAATTTACAGAAACTGGGGGCTTTTTGCCAAGGACAGTGGGCAGCTTTACCATCTGAGAAAATAAAGAACCTCATCCACAGCTACCACAAAAGACTTCAAGCTGTCACTGATGTTAGAGGGGCAATACACGTTATTAAGAAATGGGGTATGTGAACTTTTGATAAGGGTCATTTGGATGTTTTGGGTTGTTATTACGATTTAAAAAGAGAAAACAAAGTAGTTTGACAATAAATGGCTTCACCCAACCACTAACCATGAGTGGAGAAAAAGTTTTGGTGCTATTATTTATATTCTCTGAAAAAAGGCCAAGAAAGCAAAAATTCTGCCGGGGTATGTAAACTTTTGAGCATAACTGTATATACACTGCACGGTCCTGTCCTGTATGCTGGGTGTAATTCTCAGTATCTGTATTATTCTGTATATATACACTGCACAGTACCACTCCTCTTGTCCTGTATACTGAGTGTAATTCTCAGTATCTGTATTATTCTGTATATATACACCGCACAGTACCACTACTCCTGTCCTGATACTGGGTGTAATTCTCAGTATCTGTATTATTCTGTATATATACACTGCACAGTACCACTTCTCCTGTCCTGTATACTGGGTGTAATTCTCAGTATCTGTATTATTCTGTATATATACACTGCACAGTACCACTTCTCCTGTCCTGTATACTGGGTGTAATTCTCAGTATATGTATTATTCTGTATATATACACTGCACAGTACCACTTCTCCTGTCCTGTATACTGGGTGTAATTCTCAGTATATGTATTATTCTGTATATATACACTGCACAGTACCACTTCTCCTGTCCTGTATACTGGGTGTAATTCTCAGTATCTGTATTATTCTGTATATATACACTTCACAGTACCACTTCTCCTGCCCTGTATACTGGGTGTAATTCTCAGTATATGTATTATTCTGTATATATACACTGCACACTACCACTTCTCCTGTCCTGTATACTGGGTGCAATTCTCAGTATCTGTATTATTCTGTATATATACACTGCACAGTACCACTTCTCCTGTCCTGTATACTGGGTGTAATTCTCAGTATCTGTATTATTCTGTATATATACACTGCACAGTACCACTTCTCCTGTCCTGTGTACTGGGTGTAATTCTCATTATCTGTATTATTCTGTATATATACACCACACAGTACCACTACTCCTGTCCTGTATACTGGGTGTAATTCTCAGTATCTGTATTATTCTGTATATATACACTGCACAGTACCACTTCTCCTGTCCTGTATACTGGGTGTAATTCTCAGTATATGTATTATTCTGTATATATACACTGCACACTACCACTTCTCCTGTCCTGTATACTGGGTGTAATTCTCAGTATCTGTATTATTCTGTATATATACACTGCACAGTACCACTTCTCCTGTCCTGTATACTGGGTGTAATTCTCAGTATCTGTATTATTCTGTATATATACACTGCACAGTACCACCTCTCCTGTCCTGTATACTGGGTGTAATTCTCAGTATCTGTATTATTCTGTATATAGACACTGCACAGTACCACTTCTCCTGTCCTGTGTACTGGGTGTAATTCTCATTATCTGTATTATTCTGTATATATACACCGCACAGTACCACTACTCCTGTCCTGTATACTGGGTGTAATTCTCAGTATCTGTATTATTCTGTATATATACACTGCACAGTACCACTTCTCCTGTCCTGTATACTGGGTGTAATTCTCAGTACCTGTATTATTCTGTATATATACACTGCACAGTACCACTACTCCTGTCCTGTATACTGGGTGTAATTCTCAGTATCTGTATTATTCTGTATATATACACTGCACAGTACCACTTCCACTGTCCTGTATACCAGGTGTAATTCTCAGTATCTGTATTATTCTGTATATATACACTGCACAGTACCACTTCTCCTGTCCTGTATACTGGATGTAATTCTCAGTATCTGTATTATTCTGTATATTGTAGCATGGCTAAAGGGTTTGTAGTCGATGGGAGGTATGTGCCACATAAGTGCCTGGTTGCTGTAATGTAGCCCGGAGTATTCCTTTCTTGCACATAATCTTGTATATGTGTTTCAGGACCTGTGGTAATGTCAGACCACATGGCTAATCATGTGATGGGTTACTGGGTGGGGTTAGCTCTTTATAAGACTGGCTAATCCTTTACACAGCAGATATGTGTGGAGGTGAAACCCTCCTGAGTGTGTTACGGCTTCAGGACTGAGCCGGATGAACTGGACACTTGTTTTTCTGTACCTGAACCAAAGGCTATTTGTTTTCTGTTGTTTGCCACATGGTTTATGAAGCAATAAACCCAGTGAACTTTAAAGGAACACGTCTCCTGAGTGTCAGCCGTCGCAGCTGAGTGAGTGAAATCCTTACAATTGGTGGAGAATGCGGGCAGCGTTCCCAGCGGAGACGTGAGTTTATTTTGAATGTCCTGGGTCAAGGCTGTTGCAAGCCAGCAAGCATTGCCGGAGAAAATGGAGGACCTGCTGAAACAATTGGTCCAGATGCAGTCACAGCAGGAGAAAAGGCAGCAAGAGACCAACAGGCTGTTGATGCAGCAGATACAACAGAGCCAGCAGGAGCAACGGCAGCAGATGCAACAAAGCCAGCAGGAGCAACGGCAGCAGTTACAACAGAGCCAGCAGCAGATGCAGCAGAGCCAGCAGGAGCAACGGCAGCAGATGCAGCAGAGCCAGCAGGAGCATCAGCAGCAGATGCAGCTTCTGGCAACCGCCATCCAGGGCAAGGCGAGCGCCCCAACCCCAGGTTTGGCTGATGACACCCACGTCCGGAAAACGGTAAGACGCGCGTTGCAGAAAATGACTCCCGGGGATGATGTTGAGGCTTTCCTGACGGTGTTTGAGAGGGTCGCTGAGAGGGAAAAACTTCCGCCAGAGCAGTGGGCAGAGGTACTTGCGCCATACCTGACGGGAGAACCCCAGAAGGCGTACTATGATTTGACCTTGCAGGATGCCAAAGAGTATCACAAATTGAAAGCCGAGATTCTCGCACGTTTGGGGGTGACACTGACTGTCAGGGCACAGCGAGTTCACTCCTGGGGCTATCACCGGGACAAACCACCTCGTTCCCAAATGTTTGATCTGTTGCACCTGGTCCAGAAATGGCTGCAGCCAGAATCCTCTGCGCCTCCACAGATGGTAGAACGGGTGATGATGGATCGGTTTGTCCATTCCCTCCCGAGGCCTATACAGTCTTGGGTTGCCCAGGGTGATCCCCAGAATGCCGACGAGCTGATCGGACTGGTTGAGAGGTATCAAGGGTTGGAAGGCTCCTTCGGGAGGCAGCCCATGCCGTACTGGGGATCCCAGAAGGCAGCTGAGTCCCAAAAAGGGGTGGTGCGTCCAAGGTCACAAAGGGCGGGGGAGGTGGTGCCCAAGGTCCCCACGGGTGATATTATTTGTTGGAGGTGCCACAAGCCAGGACATATAGCTGCCCGTTGTTCCCAAACCACTGAGCAGATGGACTGCAGCATGGGACGCCGTTGTTCATACTATGCGTATCCAGCTTGCAGTGTGAACTCTCCGCCCAACGAGGGACCTCAAGCATGTCCCGTGAAGGTGAACGGTCAAGCAGTAACGGCACTGTTAGACTCGGGGAGCCTAGTGACCCTGGTGAGGGCCACTTTTCCTCTCCACCTGCTCCCGGGAAAGAAGGTCGGAGTGCGGTGCATACATGGTGATGCAAAGGACTACCCTGTGGCCAGTGTGAACATTGAAACGACATGTGGCACGGAGTCCCACATAGTCGGCGTCGTTCAGGACTTGTTGCACCCTATAATTATTGGCTGGGATTTCTGTTTGTTTTGGGATTTGTGGGGGAAAGGTTCTGAGCTCCCTAGCAAGAGTAGGGAACCAGTGAACCCGGGAAGGGTGGTGCCACACCCAGAGTCAGACAGATTTCCTTTTTGTGTCCTGGCTGGAGATGAGGAGGAAGTGTCCCCTGCATCTGACATTCTGGAGTTAGAGGTATCCGGTGAAAATTTTGGGACTGCCCAACATAGGGACCCCACTCTGAGGGAAGCCTTTAATAATGTCACAGTTATTGACGGGGTGGTACAGGAGCCGGGGGCAGACACAAGATTTCCCCATTTTCTAATGAGCAGGGAGTTGTTGTACCGGGTCACGAAAATAAGGGAGGAGTTGGTAGAGCAGTTGGTAGTGCCGGGTCCATATAGACGGAAGGTGTTGGACATGGCCCATTCACACATCTTGGGTGGACACCTAGGGGTGGAAAAAACGCAGGAACGGGTTGTGCAGAGGTTCTATTGGCCTGGGTGCCACCGGGAAATAGTGAACTATTGCAGGTCCTGCCCTACATGTCAGCTAACTGCTCCCACTCCTCATTTCCGGAACTCCCTTGTGCCACTGCCCATTATTGAGGTGCCATTCGAGAGAATTGCCATGGACTTGGTCGGTCCCTTAGTTAAATCAGCCCGGGGCCATCAGTATATATTAGTCATCCTGGACTACGCCACACGCTATCCTGAGGCAATTCCTTTGAGAAATTCTTCTTCAAAGAGTATAGCTCGCGAGTTGGTCCATGTCTTTTCCCGGACAGGTCTGCCGAAGGAGATCCTGACTGACCAGGGGACACCTTTCATGAGCAAGGTGATGAGGGAACTATGCAAAGCCCTGAAAATCTCCCAGTTGAGGACCTCGGTGTACCATCCCCAGTCAGATGGCCTTGTTGAGAGATTTAACAAGACACTGAAGAGCATGCTGAGAAAAGCTATAGAGAAAGACGGTAGAGACTGGGATTGTCTCTTACCCTATTTGATGTTTTCCATTCGTGAAGTTCCACAGGCCTCCACAGGTTTCTCACCGTTTGAGCTTCTGTATGGCCGACATCCACGAGGACTCCTGGATATAGCCAAGGAAACCTGGGAAGCCGAAGTCACGCCCCACAGAAGCGTCATTGAGCATGTGGCCCTGATGCAGCAGAGGATTGCAAAGGTGATGCCTATCGTGAAAGAACACCTTCTCCAAGCACAAGAAGCTCAGGCCAGGGTCTACAACCGGTCTGCAAGAGTGAGGCAATTCAATCCGGGAGACCGAGTTCTTGTGTTAGTTCCGACAGTGGAAAGCAAGTTCTTGGCCAAATGGCAAGGGCCATATGAGGTTGTCGAGAAACTCGGTGAAGTAAACTATAAAATTCACCAACCAGGAAGACGGAAACCATTCCAAGTATACCATGTCAACCTTATCAAGCCGTGGCAAGATAGAGAGCCGACAGTAACTCCATCGTTGTTAAGCAACCCAGAAGGTGAGGTTGGAGCGGTTACTATAGCGGAGACGCTATCGGAGTCCCAGAAACAGCAATGCCGGGAGTTACTCCAGAAAAACAGGGACCTGTTTTCCGAGTTGCCTGGGTACACGAAGGTCATAGAGCATGAGGTCCTGACAGAGCCCCATGTGCGCGTGAACGTGAAGCCCTATAGAATTCCTGAGGCCCGTCGAGAAATAGTCTCCAAGGAAGTGGAGCGTATGTTGAAGCTTGGAGTCATTGAGGAATCCAAGAGTGGTTGGTCGAGCCCAATTGTCCTGGTCCCAAAACCTGATGGGGAGTGGAGATTTTGCAACGACTATAGGAAGTTGAATGAGGTCTCCAAGTTCGACGCATATCCCATGCCCCGAGTTGATGAGCTCATCGAAAGGCTTGGGCCCACCAGGTACATAACCACCTTGGATTTGACGAAGGGGTATTGGCAGATCCCCATGGCACAGGAAGCCAAGGAGAAGACGGCGTTTTCTACACCAGATGGATGCTTCCAGTATGTCCGGATGCCATTTGGCCTACAGGGAGCTCCGGCCACCTTCCAAAGGGCTATGGATAGAGTCCTTGCACCCCACAAGGCATACGCTGCTGCGTACCTAGATGATATCGTCATCTTTAGCCCGGACTGGGAGAGTCATCTGGAGAAAGTCCAAGCGGTGTTTGATGCTATAAGAGAGGCCGGATTTACAATAAACCCGAAGAAGTGTGCATTGGGTAAAGAAGAAGCTAAGTACCTTGGATACATAGTGGGTCATGGAGAAATAAAACCCCAAATCAGTAAAGTGGAGGCAATTCAAACATGGCCAAAACCAGTTTCCAAGAAGCAAGTTAAAGCCTTCCTGGGAATCGTGGGATATTACAGGAGGTTCATCCCAAACTTCGCCACAATGGCGGCGCCTCTGACTGACCTGCTAAAAGGGACAAAATCAGTAATGGTTAAGTGGTCCGAAGAAACAGATTCAGCCTTCCAAGAAATGAAAGAGGCTTTATGTAAGCAACCCGTTCTGATGGCCCCAAACTTCAAGAAAGAGTTTATTCTTCAGACAGATGCCTCAGATGTTGGGGTGGGAGCAGTCCTTTCCCAAGAACTACATGGGGAGGAGCATCCTGTTCTCTATCTGAGTAGGAAGCTGTCCTCATCTGAAAAGAACTACTCAATCGTTGAGAAGGAGTGCTTGGCCATAAAATGGGCAGTGGACACATTGCGGTACTATCTGCTGGGACGTAAATTTAGACTGGTATCTGACCATGCCCCGCTTAGGTGGATGAGAGAAACGAAAGGAAGAAATGCTAGAGTCACCCGTTGGTTCTTAGCCCTGCAGGACTTCAGTTTCCATGTGGAACATAGGGCCGGAAAGCTGCACGGTAATGCGGATGCCCTATCGAGAATCCCTTGTTTAGTGGGGGAAAGTGCCAAGCCCCACGGCTTTAGGCAGAGGGGGGAGGTATGTAGCATGGCTAAAGGGTTTGTAGTCGATGGGAGGTATGTGCCACATAAGTGCCTGGTTGCTGTAATGTAGCCCGGAGTATTCCTTTCTTGCACATAATCTTGTATATGTGTTTCAGGACCTGTGGTAATGTCAGACCACATGGCTAATCATGTGATGGGTTACTGGGTGGGGTTAGCTCTTTATAAGACTGGCTAATCCTTTACACAGCAGATATGTGTGGAGGTGAAACCCTCCTGAGTGTGTTACGGCTTCAGGACTGAGCCGGAGTTGCCTGGGTACACGAAGGTCATAGAGCATGAGGTCCTGACAGAGCCCCATGTGCGCGTGAACGTGAAGCCCTATAGAATTCCTGAGGCCCGTCGAGAAATAGTCTCCAAGGAAGTGGAGCGTATGTTGAAGCTTGGAGTCATTGAGGAATCCAAGAGTGGTTGGTCGAGCCCAATTGTCCTGGTCCCAAAACCTGATGGGGAGTGGAGATTTTGCAACGACTATAGGAAGTTGAATGAGGTCTCCAAGTTCGACGCATATCCCATGCCCCGAGTTGATGAGCTCATCGAAAGGCTTGGGCCCACCAGGTACATAACCACCTTGGATTTGACGAAGGGGTATTGGCAGATCCCCATGGCACAGGAAGCCAAGGAGAAGACGGCGTTTTCTACACCAGATGGATGCTTCCAGTATGTCCGGATGCCATTTGGCCTACAGGGAGCTCCGGCCACCTTCCAAAGGGCTATGGATAGAGTCCTTGCACCCCACAAGGCATACGCTGCTGCGTACCTAGATGATATCGTCATCTTTAGCCCGGACTGGGAGAGTCATCTGGAGAAAGTCCAAGCGGTGTTTGATGCTATAAGAGAGGCCGGATTTACAATAAACCCGAAGAAGTGTGCATTGGGTAAAGAAGAAGCTAAGTACCTTGGATACATAGTGGGTCATGGAGAAATAAAACCCCAAATCAGTAAAGTGGAGGCAATTCAAACATGGCCAAAACCAGTTTCCAAGAAGCAAGTTAAAGCCTTCCTGGGAATCGTGGGATATTACAGGAGGTTCATCCCAAACTTCGCCACAATGGCGGCGCCTCTGACTGACCTGCTAAAAGGGACAAAATCAGTAATGGTTAAGTGGTCCGAAGAAACAGATTCAGCCTTCCAAGAAATGAAAGAGGCTTTATGTAAGCAACCCGTTCTGATGGCCCCAAACTTCAAGAAAGAGTTTATTCTTCAGACAGATGCCTCAGATGTTGGGGTGGGAGCAGTCCTTTCCCAAGAACTACATGGGGAGGAGCATCCTGTTCTCTATCTGAGTAGAAAGCTGTCCTCATCTGAAAAGAACTACTCAATCGTTGAGAAGGAGTGCTTGGCCATAAAATGGGCAGTGGACACATTGCGGTACTATCTGCTGGGACGTAAATTTAGACTGGTATCTGACCATGCCCCGCTTAGGTGGATGAGAGAAACGAAAGGAAGAAATGCTAGAGTCACCCGTTGGTTCTTAGCCCTGCAGGACTTCAGTTTCCATGTGGAACATAGGGCCGGAAAGCTGCACGGTAATGCGGATGCCCTATCGAGAATCCCTTGTTTAGTGGGGGAAAGTGCCAAGCCCCACGGCTTTAGGCAGAGGGGGGAGGTATGTAGCATGGCTAAAGGGTTTGTAGTCGATGGGAGGTATGTGCCACATAAGTGCCTGGTTGCTGTAATGTAGCCCGGAGTATTCCTTTCTTGCACATAATCTTGTATATGTGTTTCAGGACCTGTGGTAATGTCAGACCACATGGCTAATCATGTGATGGGTTACTGGGTGGGGTTAGCTCTTTATAAGACTGGCTAATCCTTTACACAGCAGATATGTGTGGAGGTGAAACCCTCCTGAGTGTGTTACGGCTTCAGGACTGAGCCGGATGAACTGGACACTTGTTTTTCTTTACCTGAACCAAAGGCTATTTGTTTTCTGTTGTTTGCCACATGGTTTATGAAGCAATAAACCCAGTGAACTTTAAAGGAACACGTCTCCTGAGTGTCAGCCGTCGCAGCTGAGTGAGTGAAATCCTTACAATATATACACTGCACAGTACCACTTCTCCTGTCCTGTATACTGGGTGTAATTCTCAGTATCTGTATTATTCTGTATATATACACTGCACAGTACCACTACTCCTGTCCTGTATACTGGGTGTAATTCTCAGTATCTGTATTATTCTGTATATATACACTGCACAGTACCACTACTCCTGTCCTGTATACTGGGTGTAATTCTCAGTATCTGTATTATTCTGTATATATACACTGCACAGTACCACTACTCCTGTCCTGTATACTGGGTGTAATTCTCAGTATCTGTATTATTCTGTATATATACACCGCACAGTACCACTACTCCTGTCCTGTATACTGGGTGTAATTCTCAGTATCTGTATTATTCTGTATATATACACTGCACACTACCACTTCTCCTGTCCTGTATACTGGGTGTAATTCTCAGTATCTATATTATTCTGTATATATACACTGCACAGTACCACTTCTCCTGTCCTGTGTACTGGGTGTAATTCTCATTATCTGTATTATTCTGTATATATACACCGCACAGTACCACTACTCCTGTCCTGTATACTGGGTGTAATTCTCAGTATCTGTATTATTCTGTATATATACACCGCACAGTACCACTACTCCTGTCCTGTATACTGGGTGTAATTCTCAGTATCTGTATTATTCTGTATGTAGACACTGCACAGTAACACTTTTCCTGTCCTGTATACTGGGAGTAATTCTCAGCATCTGTATTATTCTGCATATGTACACTGCACAGTACCACTTCTCCTGTCCTGTATACAGAGTGTAATCCTCAGTATCTGTATTATTCTGTATATAGACACTGCACAGTACCACTTATTCTGTCCTGTATACTGGGTGTAATTCTCAGTACCTGTATTATTCTGTATATATACACTGCACAGTACCACTTCTCCTGTCCTGTATACTGGGTGTAATTCTCAGTATCTGTATTATTCTGTATGTATACACTGCACAGTACCACTTCTCCTGCCCTGTATACTGGGTATAATTCTCAGTATCTGTATTATTCTGTATATATACACTGCACAGTACCACTTCTCCTGTCCTGTATACTGGGTGTAATTCTCAGTATCTGTATTATTCTGTATATATACACTGCACAGTACCAATTCTCCTGTCCTGGATAATTCTCAGTATCTGTATTATTCTGTATATATACATTGCACAGAACCACTTCTCCTGTCCTGTATACTGGGAGTAATTCTCAGTACCTGTATTATTCTGTATATACACACTGCACAGTACCACTTCTCCTGTCCTGTATACTGGGTGTAGTTCTCAGTACCTGTATTATTCTGTATATATACACACTGTACAGTACCACTTCTCCTGTCCTGTATACTGGGTGTAATTCTCAGTATCTGTATTGTTCTGTATATATACACTGCACAGCACCACTTCTCCTGTCCTGTATACCGGGTGTAATTCTCTGTATCTGTATTAATCTGTATATACACTGCACAGTACCACTTCTCCTGTCCTGTACACTGGGTGTAATTCTCAGTATCTGTATTATTCTGTATATACACACTGCACAGTACCACTTCTCCTGTCCTGTGTACTGGGTGTAATTCTCAGTATCTGTATTATTCTGTATATATACACTGCACAGTACCACTTCTCCTGTCCTGTATGCTGGGTGTAATTCTCAGTATCTGTATTATTCTGTATATATACACTGCACAGTACCACTTCTGTCCTGTATACTGGGTGTAATTCTCAGTACCTGTATTATTCTGTATATATACATTGCACAGAACCACTTCTCCTGTCCTGTATACTGGGAGTAATTCTCAGTACCTGTATTATTCTGTATATACACACTGCACAGTACCACTTCTCCTGTCCTGTATACTGGGTGTAATTCTCAGTACCTGTATTATTCTGTATATACACTGCGCAGTACCACTTCTCCTGTCCTGTATACTGGGTGTAATTCTCAGTATCTGTATTATTCTGTATATATACACTGCACAGTACCACTTCTCCTGTCCTGTAAACTGGGTGTAATTCTCAGTATCTGTATTATTCTGTACATATACACTGCACAGTACCACTTCTCCTGTCCTGTATACTGGGTGTAATTCTCAGTATCTGTATTATTCTGTATACACATTGCACAGTACCACTTCTCCTGTCCTGTATACTGGGTGTAATTCTCAGTATCTGTATTATTCTGTATATATACACTGCACAGTACCACTTCTCCTGTCCTGTAAACTGGGTGTAATTCTCAGTATCTTTATTATTCTGTACATATACACTGCACAGTACCACTTCTGTCCTGTATACTGGGTGTAATTCTCAGTACCTGTATTATTCTGTATATATACATTGCACAGTACCACTTCTCCTGTCCTGTAGACTGGGAGAAATTCTCAGTACCTGTATTATTCTGTATATACACACTGCACAGTACCACTTCTCCTGTCCTGTATACTGGGTGTACTTCTCAGTACCTGTATTATTCTGTA
Source organism: Ranitomeya imitator (assembly GCF_032444005.1). NCBI lineage: Eukaryota > Metazoa > Chordata > Amphibia > Anura > Dendrobatidae > Ranitomeya > Ranitomeya imitator. The sequence goes on from NC_091282.1 coordinate 656,764,790, forward strand.
TATACACTGCGCAGTACCACTTCTCCTGTCCTGTATACTGGGTGTAATTCTCAGAATCTGTATTATTCTGTGTATACACACTGCACAGTACCACTTCTCCTGTCCTGCATACTGGGTGTAATTCTCAGTATCTGTATTATTCTGTATATATACACTGCACAGTACCACTTCTCCTGTCCTGTAAACTGGGTGTAATTCTCAGTATCTGTATTATTCTGTATATACACACTGCACAGTACCACTTCTCCTGTCCTGTATACTGGGTGTAATTCTCAGTATCTGTATTATTCTGTATATATACACTGCACAGTACCACTTCTCCTGTCCTGTATACTGGGTGTAATTCTCAGTATCTGTATTATTCTGTATATACACTGCACAGTACCACTTCTCCTGTCCTGTATACTGGGTGTAATTCTCAGTATCTGTATTATTCTGTATGTATACACTGCACAGTACCACTTCTCCTGTCCTGTATACTGGGTGTAATTCTTAGTATCTGTATTATTCTGTATATATACACTGCACAGTACCACTTCTCCTGTCCTGTATACTGGGTGTAATCCTCAGTATCTATATTATTCTGTATATACACTGCACAGTACCACTTCTCCTGTCCTGTATACTGGGTGTAATTCTCAGTATCTGTATTATTCTGTATATATACATTGCACAGTACCACTTCTCCTGTCCTGTATACTGGGTGTAATTCTCAGTATCTGTATTATTCTGTATATATACACTGCACAGTACCACTTCTCCTGTCCTGTATACTGGGTGTAATTCTCAGTATCTGTATTATTCTGTATATATACTCTGCACAGTACCACTTCTCCTGTCCTGTATACTGGGTGTAATTCTCAGTATCTGTATTATTCTGTATATATACACTGCACAGTACCACTTCTCCTGTCCTGTATACTGGGTGTAATTCTCAGTATCTGTATTATTCTGTATATATACACTGCACAGTACGACTTCTCCTGTCCTGTATACTGGGTGTAATTCTCAGTATCTGTATTATTCTGTATATATACACTGCACAGTCCCACTTCTTCTGTCCTGTGTACTGGGTGTAATTCTCAGTATCTGTATTATTCTGTATATATACACTGCACAGTACCACTTCTCCTGTCCTGTATACTGGGTGTAATTCTCAGTATCTGTATTATTCTGTATATATACATGGCACAGTACCACTTCTTCTGTCCTGTATACTGGGTGTAATTCTCAGTATCTGTATTATTCTGTATATATACACTGCACAGTACCACTTCTCCTGTCCTGTATACTGGGTGTAATTCTCAGTATCTGTATTATTCTGTATATATACACTGCACAGTACCACTTCTCCTGTCCTGTATACTGAGTGTAATTCTCTGTATCTGTATTATTCTGTATATATACACTGCACAGTACCACTTCTCCTGTCGTGTATACTGGGTGTAATTCTCAGTATCTGTATTATTCTGTATATATACACTGCACAGTACCACTTCTCCTGTCCTGTATACTGGGTGTAATTCTCAGTATCTGTATTATTCTGTGTATATACACTGCACAGTACCACTTCTCCTGTCCTGCATACTGGGTGTAATTCTCAGTATCTGTATTATTCTGTATATATACACTGCACAGTACCACTTCTCCTGTCCTGTAAACTGGGTGTAATTCTCAGTATCTGTATTATTCTGTATATATACACTGCACAGTACCACTTCTCCTGCCCTGTATACTGGGTGTAATTCTCAGTATCTGTATTATTCTGTATTTATATACTGCACAGTACCACTTCTCCTGTCCTGCATACTGGGTGTAATTCTCAGTATCTGTATTATTCTGTATATACACTGCACAGTACCACTTCTCCTGTCCTGTATACTGGGTGTAATTCTTAGTATCTGTATTATTCTGTATATATACACTGCACAGTACCACTTCTCCTGTCCTGTATACTGGGTGTAATTCTCAGTATCTGTATTATTCTGTATATATACACTGCACGGTACCACTTCTCCTGTCCTGTATACTGGGTATAATTCTCAGTATCTGTATTATTCTGTATATATACACTGCACAGTACCACTTCTCCTGTCCTGTATACTGGGTGTAATTCTCAGTATCTGTATTATTCTGTATATACAATGCACAGTACCACTTCTCCTGTCCTGTATACTGGGTGTAATTCTCAGTATCTGTATTATTCTGTATATATACACTGTACAGTACGACTTCTCCTGTCCTGTATACTGGGTGTAATTCTCAGTATCTGTATTATTCTGTATATATACACTGCACAGTACCACTTCTTCTGTCCTGTGTACTGGGTGTAATTCTCAGTATCTGTATTATTCTGTATATATACACTGCACAGTACCACTTCTCCTGTCCTGTATACTGGGTGTAATTCTCAGTATCTGTATTATTCTGTATATATACATGGCACAGTACCACTTCTTCTGTCCTGTATACTGGGTGTAATTCTCAGTATCTGTATTATTCTGTATATATACACTGCACAGTACCACTTCTCCTGTCCTGTATACTGGGTGTAATTCTCAGTATCTGTATTATTCTGTATATATACACTGCACAGTACCACTTCTCCTGTCCTGTATACTGAGTGTTATTCTCAGTATCTGTATTATTCTGTATATATACACTGCACAGTACCACTTCTCCTGTCCTGTATACTGGGTGTAATTCTCAATATCTGTATTATTCTGTATATATACACTGCACAGTACCACTTCTCCTGTCCTGTATACTGGGTGTAATTCTCAGTATCTGTATTATTCTGTATATATACACTGCACAGTACCACTTCTTCTGTCCTGTATACTGGGTGTAATTCTCAGTATCTGTATTATTCTGTATATATACACTGCACAGTACCACTTCTCCTGTCCTGTATACTGGGTGTAATTCTCAGTATCTGTATTATTCTGTATATACACACTGCACAGTACCACTTCTCCTGTCCTGTATACTGGGTGTAATTCTCAGTATCCGTATTATTCTGTATATATACACTGCACAGTACCACTTCTCCTGTCCTGTATACTGGGTGTAATTCTCAGTATCTGTATTATTCTGTATATATACACTGCACAGTACCACTTCTTCTGTCCTGTATACTGTGTGTAATTCTCAGTATCTGTATTATTCTGTATATATACACTGCACAGTACCACTTCTCCTGTCCTGTATACTGGGTGTAATTCTCAGTATCTGTATTATTCTGTATATATACACTGCACAGTACCACTTCTCCTGTCCTGTATACTGGGTGTAATTCTCAGTATCTGTATTATTCTGTATGTATACACTGCACAGTACCATTTCTCCTGTCCTGTATACTGGGTGTAATTCTCAGTATCTGTATTATTCTGTATATATACACTGCACAGTACCACTTCTTCTGTCCTGTATACTGGGTGTAATTCTCAGTATCTGTATTATTCTGTATATATACACTGCACAGTACCACTTCTCCTGTCCTGTATACTGGGTGTAATTCTCAGTATCTGTATTATTCTGTATATATACACTGCACAGTACCACTTCTCCTGTCCTGTATACTGGGTGTAATTCTCAGTATCTGTATTATTCTGTATATATAAACTGCACAGTACCACTTCTCCTGTCCTGTATACTGGGTGTAATTCTCAATATCTGTATTATTCTGTATATATACACTGCACAGTACCACTTCTCCTGTCCTGTATACTGGGTGTAATTCTCAGTATCTGTATTATTCTGTATATATACACTGCACAGTACCACTTCTTCTGTCCTGTATACTGTGTGTAATTCTCAGTATCTGTATTATTCTGTATATATACACTGCACAGTACCACTTCTCCTGTCCTGTATACTGGGTGTAATTCTCAATATCTGTATTATTCTGTATATATACACTGCACAGTACCACTTCTCCTGTCCTGTATACTGGGTGTAATTCTCAGTATCTGTATTATTCTGTATATATACACTGCACAGTACCACTTCTTCTGTCCTGTATACTGTGTGTAATTCTCAGTATCTGTATTATTCTGTATATATACACTGCACAGTACCACTTCTCCTGTCCTGTATACTGGGTGTAATTCTCAGTATCTGTATTATTCTGTATATATACACTGCACAGTACCACTTCTCCTGTCCTGTATACTGGGTGTAATTCTCAGTATCTGTATTATTCTGTATATATACACTGCACAGTACCACTTCTCCTGTCCTGTATGCTGGGTGTAATTCTCAGTATCTCTATTATTCTGTATATATACACTGCACAGTACCACTTCTCCTGTCCTGTATACTGGGTGTAATTCTCAGTATCTGTATTATTCTGTATATATACACTGCACAGTACCACATCTCCTGTCCTGTATACTGGGTGTAATTCTCAGTATCTGTATTATTCTGTATATATACACTGCACAGTACCACTTCTTCTGTCCTGTATACTGGGTGTAAGTCTCAGTGTCTCAGTACCACTTCTACTCACCTTCCTCTCAGGTTTATCACCATCCTCCTTGTTTTTCCTAACATCTCATAAGGTGCCAGTGGCCTCTGGCACTGTTTAGGTTGTAACATTGATATTACACGGGAAATGAAATCATAGATGAGATACGTCATATGTGGTGACATCTCTCCTGCTACATTTATGAATTATGGCACAACATAAAAATTGGTTTCACCATAAATAATTCCTAATTGATAACAAGTTTAAACTTGCACTCTCTACAGATAATTTGCTTATCTGGTACTGTTCCTGATTATCGTATCTCATACTCCAGTCATCTTCCAGGTTCCATTTAGAATTCTAGTTGCCCTTTCCGTAGAAAAAACAAATCCACCGTTCTTTTGCTGCGTCCTCGGAAGCGATGTATTTACATGTACACTGTGGTGGCGCCAGTGGAAGTGAGATCATTAGCAAATGAGCACACGTGCGGATGTATGAGAAGTAAACAAAGATGAGGAATGATCAACGTGAGATGGGGATCAAGGTATTCACATGCCTGGCACAGATGCCAGGTGAAACCACACAGGAGCTGGAATGCCAGCTGATAGCTCCAATTACAATAGTTTCCATGGTCGTCACCCACTTTCCAAGGCTCATAGTTGCCAACTCTATTGGAGCGTCCTGGAGGCTTCAGGATAAAGGGTTGACCTCCTGGAGTCTCGTAAATGTTGACAAATCTCCTGGCAGCAGTGGAAACCTCCAGATGGGGGCTGGAACAAAGCGCAGCTGGGAGGAGGCCCCCCATGACTGCTTTGAGCCGGGCGGTCTTTTTAAATAATGCTACGGCTGGGGATAGGAGAATGGAAAGGGGGGGGAGGGGTTTAGAAGGGGGAGGTAGTAGGGAAAGTGCGGGAAAACCGCCATTCCCTACCTTAATCCAGAGGAAGGAAGACGTGCAGGATGGCGTCGGCGGATTCAATGATGTCCCAGCTGAGAGAGATGGCCAGGTCCAGGAGAGGGGGCTGGCTTGAGGCCCAGCTGGCCTCCATCATCGGTGCTGCAGGAGGATCCGGGCAGAGCTCACGGGGCAGGAGGACCAGGCCCCCAGAGAGACTATCCCCCGAAGTCCCGGCGCGTGGCAGGCGCAGGCTCCGGAGCCCCTCCAGGGACCCTGCGGGCGGTGAGTCCGGCGGCGCTGCCCCCTCCGTTCGCTCCCGCGCCGGCAGGAATCCAAGTGCCCGGTCTGCAGGCGCCGGGAGTCGGGCCCAGGACACCGCCGCTGCTGCCGGGAGCGCCGGACCGGAAGTGCGGCCTGCGCGATCCAGGCAGAGCGCAGCCGCAGCTTCCCCAGCTCCTGTCAGGTCTCCTGCTCCCAGGGGACGTGCGGCCGCCGCTCCACCGGCTTCTCCTGCTGTGCCGGTGTCCAGAGGGAGAGCGGCCGCCGCTCCCCCTGCCCCCTGCAGATCCACAGCGCCCAGGGGGCGCGCAGCGGCAGGAAGAGGAAGAGCAGAGCTGCCAGGAGGAACAGCACAGCCAGGCAGAGTGGCACAGCCAGGAGGAGCAGCGCGGCTAGGAAGAGCAGCACGGCCAGGAAGAGCAGCAGCAGCAGCCAGTAATCCGGACCCTTTACCGGCGGCAGGCACCCACAGCCCATCACCTCCCAGGGTGCCTGCTGGGATGACCACGAGGAGTACACAGGCGGCGGACGGTCAGCGGTCGGGGGATCTTATACGTCCCGCTTGTAACGAACGGCGCAGCGGAGGGAGAGATGCAGGCAGCAGTGTCGAGCTGCCTGCTCGGGAGCGAAGAATGTTACACGACCGGGCAGGCTCGCCCGGGTTGGAACGCGGGGATCGGTCGCGGTCGCCCAGGAGATCTCCGGAACATAGAGCAGCGTTTACCCGTTACCCATCGGACGGTGGGGTGGCGGGGGATACTGACGGCGGACGGAGGAGTGGATCGGTACAGCAGCTACAGCACGCTCGGGTCCCCCCTGGTGACGAGGAGGCCAGGGGCGCGGGCCTGGGGCAGAGAGGGCTAGCGGCGCAGCAGTTCCAGCACGCTCGGGTCCCCCCTGGTGACGAGGAGGCCAGGGGCGCGGGCCCAGGGCATCGACGCAGTGAGGAGGTGTCAGAGTCCAGCGGTGATCGTCAAGGGAGGTCGGAGCGACAGGGATCCGGAGGTCCGGCTGGCGGGGACACAGCACCCGCGCAGCGTTGTGAGTATGAGTCTATGTCTGGTTTGTCGCCCGCAGGGGCCGGGTTGCAGGAAGTTAGGGGAGGTCGGGTGGCGGTGTGTGAGGAACGGCAGAGGAGTGGGCCGATTGTGGCAGAGGTGCCAGGTATGCAGGACTTATTGCAGGGTATGTCACAAATTTTGCGTAGATTGGAGGGGGGGTCAGCAACTGGGGTTGCCGCATCGCCGGTGGAGGCGTGGTTGGCCGGGCGAGGGGTGGTACCCCCGTCGGGAAGTGGGTTGGTAAGCCCTAGTCGGGTATTGGAGGTGGCATCGGCAGGTGTATCGGTTTCGGTTCAGACAGAGAAGGAGAAAGGCGATACGGTTAAATTAGATGACAGAGCGAAAGGGGAAGTTTATGTGTGCTTTGAAGGGCCGTTGGGAGCGCATTTAAAAAAGGAGGTGAAGGAGAAGATTTGGAGAGACGAGTATGTGGAAATTTTTTCCCTGCTTCCGTTGGAGAAGTTTAACTTAGATAAAGGGAAAAAAGACGATAGCAAAAAGGAGGAGGAAGAAAAGCGGAGGTGGCGGTTAATTCCGCAGACATTTGCGAATTGGTTACAGGCATTCGCAATATTGGCGAGCGTAGTGGGGGAGAAAGCGCCCGAGAATTGCTCGGGTTTGTTTTGTTATCTGGACTCGATTGGGGAGGCGCATCGTACATACGGCGGTCAGACGTGGCTGCGGTATGATGAGCAGTTTAGGCAGAGGAAGGCGGTGAGGCCGGAAATTAGGTGGGACCAGAAGGATATAGGTCTTTGGCTGAAGGTTATGGCCCCAGCTAGACATGGGCAGTCCTTTCATGGGTCCGGGGGTGGTGGCAGCCAGCAGGCGGGACACGGAAGCAGTAGTCAGGGTGCACAGGGAGCAAAGGAGAAGTCTGGAACCTGCTGGCAGTTTAATGACGGGCAGTGTAAATACGGTAACACCTGTAAATTTAAGCACGTGTGTTCCCACTGTAATGGAAGTTCACACGGGGCTTCAAAGTGTTTCAGGAAGGGGAAAGGAAAGCCAGTTGTGGGTGCCGGTCAAGGGGGAGAGCCCGGTGAGGCTTCACGAGATGGCCCCCTTTCTAAATAGGTACCCTGATCAGGTGAAGGCAGGTATTATTTTTAATGGTTTTGCGGATGGTTTTAGGATTCCTCCTCCGAGTCACGAGGTTCCTTTTTCGATTAAGAATTTGCGGTCGGCAATGTTGCATGCCGAAGTGGTTGATGTTAAACTCAAGAAAGAAGTGGAGTTGGGAAGGATGTCTGGGCCGTTTTTGAACCCGCCGACTGAGGGTATGGTGGTTTCCCCTTTGGGGGTGGTGCCTAAGAAAGAGCCGAATAAATTTCGGTTGATTCAACATTTGTCGTATCCAAAGGGTCGGTCGGTAAATGATGGCATCGCCCAGGAACTGTGCTCTGTCGAGTATACATCATTCGATGCAGCGGTACAGTGGGTGAGAAGGCATGGCCCGGGGGCGCTGTTGGCAAAGACGGATATTGAATCGGCCTTCCGGTTGCTTCCGGTGCATCCGGACAGTGTTCCGTTGTTAGGTTGCTTTTGGAATGGTGGTTATTATTTGGACAGATGTTTGCCAATGGGTTGCGCCATTTCTTGTTCATTGTTTGAGACATTTAGTACTTTTCTGGAGTGGGTGGTTAGGGACGTGGCGGGAGTTCAGTCGGTTATCCATTATTTGGATGATTTTTTGTTTATTGGGCCGCCTGATTCCGCAGTGTGTCGTAATACGTTAACGGCTATGTTTTGGGTAGCAGAACTTTTTGGAGTCCCATTAGCGGCGGATAAGACGGAAGGTCCCACCACAGTGTTGAGTTTTTTGGGAATTTTAATTGACTCCGAGAGAATGGAGTGTCGGTTGCCGGAGGATAAGTTGGCCATGCTGCAGCAGGAGGTTGATAGAGCTAGAAGGAGGAGGAAGCTGACTTTGAAAGAGTTGCAGTCTCTCTTGGGTAGATTGAATTTTGCATGTCGGATCATACCCATGGGCAGGATATTTTGTCGCAGGTTGTCGGTCGCAACAGCAGGTGTGAAAGAGCCGCATCATTTTGTTCGCCTGAGCAAGGAACACAAAGACGACTTGCTAGTGTGGCAACGTTTCTTGTGCAATTACAACGGGCGGTCGTTGATTCAGCAGGAGGTCTTAACAAACTTTGATTGCGAGATTTATACGGATGCAGCCGGTTCGGCTGGTTACGGGGCCTATTGCGGTGGTCATTGGTGTGCCGGACGGTGGCCGGGCCAGTGGAGGGAGTTGGGCCTTACAAAAAATCTGGTTTTGCTGGAATTGTTTCCCATCGTGGTGGCGGTTTCCATTTGGGGTGAAATGTTTGCTAACAGGAGGATTCGTTTTCATTGCGACAACATGAGCGTCGTGTCGGTGATGAACAGTTTATCGGCCTCATCCCCCCCGGTGGTTAAGTTGGTGAGGGAGTTGGTTTTCCGGTGCTTGGAGCTGAACGCTTGTATTTCGGCTGTGCATGTGCCGGGTGTGCAGAACTCAATAGCCGATGCATTGTCTCGTTTCCAGTGGGACCGTTTTCGGGAATTGGCGCCGGACGCGGAGATCTCGGGAGAGGAATGCCCTTCGCATCTTTGGAGCGTGATTATGGACGAGCGGGCCGGTTGATTCGGGAGTCTGTGACGAGTCAAACCTGGGCGTCATACGAAGCCTCTTGGAGGGTATGGCAAAGTTGGGTGTTGGTGTGGGGCCAGTTGGTGTCTGACGAAGATAGGATGTTGGCGGTGTTATTCTTGATCGGTAAGGCGGCCGAGGAAGGTTGGTCGATTTCGAAGGTAAACAAATTTGTTGCTGGATTGGCTTTTGCTTTTAAGTTGCAGGGGTTGGTGGACGCGACTAAGCATTTTTTGGTCAGACAAGCACTTAGGGGTTTTAGGAGAGGCAATCAGTCGATTGACCGTCGCCGCCCCATTTCGTTTAGCCTTTTGGAACGGTTGGGCGGAGTTTTGGAGATTATTTGTGGTTCGAGTTTTGAGTTGGCGTTATTTCGTCTCGCTTTTTCATTAGCATTTTTTGGGGCATTGCGTGTTGGAGAGCTGGTGTCGAGTTCCAGAGTTCGGGCAGGGGGTTTGTTGGCGGAGGATGTGGAAGTTTGGACGGGGGGTATCGTTTTTTGGATTCGGCGTTCAAAGACTGACCAAATGGGGAGAGGAAAGCGTGTGGTGCTGGGGAGGGTTAACGGGTCTCTGATGTGCCCTAGAGGTTGTCTGGAAGCATACTGGCAGTTATGGTCAGGCAGATCTGGCCCTTTGTTGTGTCACGTAGATGGGTCCTTTTTGTCACGCTTTCAGTTCATTGCGGTGTTAAGAAGGGGCTTGCGGGAGTTGGGCCTTTCTCCGGATTTGTTTGGGTCGCATTCATTTCGTATCGGGGCGGCATGAGAAGCAGATAGTTTGGGTTTGGGCGCGGAAGACATTTGTAGAATTGGCAGGTGGACTTCCAATCGTTACTTAAGTTACGTCCGTCATTAATTTAGTGGGTGATTATGATTTTGTATTTGACCCAAGTGTTTTTTCTTCATGCATCTTGTTGCAGGTGTGTCCCCTTACTTAGCCTGGATCTTCAGACATTCGTTCGTTCATTGGGGGGCGCTGCGGGCCGAGGTCAGGCCGGACGGTAGGCAACTGGGGTTTAGTAGGCGTCAAGTTGTCATTCGGTGGTTGGGATATAGGGGGATGGTATGGAGTAGGGACCTTTCTGAATTTTCTAAGGCGGTTCGTTTAGATAGACAACCTGACATTTTAATTGTGCATTTGGGGGGGAACGACTTGGGTGTGCGGCCTGTCAGGGAGTTGATTAGGGACATACGGTTCGATTTGTTGAGGTTGCAGGTATCATTTCCTGGGGTGTTGATTGTATGGTCAGATATTGTGCCTAGGCAACGGTGGAGGGGGGCTAGATCTTTGAAGGGTATTAATAGGGCTAGGGTCAAGTTGAATAGGGCAATAGCGGGTTTTGTTTCCAGGAACGGGGGGATTAGTGTGAGACATTTTGAATTGGAGTCAGGGCTTGGTAACTATTGGTTGGAGGACGGAGTCCACTTAAACGCGATTGGGATTGATTTGTGGACTTTAGCATTGCAAGAGGGAGTTGAACGGGCGTTGGTGGCGTTGGGGCACTCACGAGCCTGAGGTGGTCAGGGCTGTTCGTGTGTGGTGGGGGGGCGGGGGTTCTTGGAGTTGACGCTGATTGGTTGGGGGAAGGAATTGGAGCATAATTGCAGGCAATTTAAAATGTGGTGGGGTTGGATCTGGCATTTTGGTATGGGCTCTGGACGGGGTTTTACCCTGGGAGCTGTCGGTGGTTTTTTCTCTTCCCGGAACGGGATGTACGGTGCCCTCGAGCTGGTTTTCACGGCTGAGGGTAATATGGTGGTCGATCTTCTCTTGTGGGGTTTTTGCCAGATCTTTTTAGCTCCAAGAACCCTCCCCTCGAATTTATACTGTTGTATTTATGTTTATGTTAATTTTGTTAATAAAAGTTGGCCGCTGTGGCCAAAATATCCAAAAGAATAATTGGTTATGTTTTTATTTAAGGAAAAGGTTCGGTCGGTGGGCAGTCTTGGTGGTTAGGTTACATACGTAGGAAAAGACCGTACTCGGCATATGCGGTCAAGATGGGGGCTGGAACAAAGCGCAGCTGGGAGGAGGCCCCCCATGACTGCTTTGAGCCGGGCGGTCTTTTTAAATAATGCTACGGCTGGGGATAGGAGAATGGAAAGGGGGGGGAGGGGTTTAGAAGGGGGAGGTAGTAGGGAAAGTGCGGGAAAACCGCCATTCCCTACCTTAATCCAGAGGAAGGAAGACCCACCCACCCTCCCTTGTTGGCTTGTGCTTGGGGGTTTTTTAATGAGGGGGGGGGGGAATTGTTGGGCAGAGTTTATATATTGATTTGGCGAGGGAAGTTATATATCTGTTAAAAGATAAAAAAAAAAAAAAAAAAAAAAGAAGGCATTTTGGGGTTTGGGATTACACTTTGTATGCGGGTGTTTGGTCATTATTTGCATTTTATTCGTTTATTGTCACAGTGGCAGTGGGGGGGCGGGGGTTCTTGGAGTTGACGCTGATTGGTTGGGGGAAGGAATTGGAGCATAATTGCAGGCAATTTAAAATGTGGTGGGGTTGGATCTGGCATTTTGGTATGGGCTCTGGACGGGGTTTTACCCTGGGAGCTGTCGGTGGTTTTTTCTCTTCCCGGAACGGGATGTACGGTGCCCTCGAGCTGGTTTTCACGGCTGAGGGTAATATGGTGGTCGATCTTCTCTTGTGGGGTTTTTGCCAGATCTTTTTAGCTCCAAGAACCCTCCCCTCGAATTTATACTGTTGTATTTATGTTTATGTTAATTTTGTTAATAAAAGTTGGCCGCTGTGGCCAAAATATCCAAAAGAATAATTGGTTATGTTTTTATTTAAGGAAAAGGTTTGGTCGGTGGGCAGTCTTGGTGGTTAGGTTACATACGTAGGAAAAGACCGTACTCGGCATATGCGGTCATGGAAAGCAGAGCTCCTGGGATATGTATTTTTTGCTGGCATGCCCTGTCATCAGATGGAGCCCTTGCATCCAAACACACTTTAGGGAAAAGGGAAGTCAGGCATGGCAGGAATGTTACCTAAAAGGGGGGTGTAGAATATATCAAATACATTTTCCCCATCATTGTACCCCCAAAAAAGCATAATTATGCCAATTATGCCAAAACTTTGGTACATCAAATTAGCCTTTTTGGTCCCTGTTGCCCCTAGCTGTAAAAGCTTGAGTGGCAGCATAACCTGTGGAAGCATTGATGGTGTCTATGACAGTTGTCACCTGGCTTGTCATAATTTCAAGTTTTTTTGTGTAAGATCACAATTATCTCGGGGGACCAATATTTTTATTTTTATCCAATGGGCACACCTTACAGAAACCAGTGTTCAGTGGTAGGTGTTGTCCCAATGACGTCCTCCTCTCACTGTAGGGTGTGTGTGACAAGAAATACTGATCATGTTGGGCTTGAACGAGTGCGTGCAATACGACAAATTCCTGTGCTAATGTTCATCGCATGTAAGGACACCTCTCCTAGAAGATCCGACAAGACAGTGATGCTGGATGATTTCCACCTGTCATTGTCGTGGGACTTTTCTATGACGCCATCATGTCACTGTGAATTTGTCTCATGAAAAAAAGCCGAAAAAACTGTTGCTGGAGCTGATACCAAGATTTTCATGTCCTTACAGAAAAGCTCCAGATCCAGATTGAACTGATGCTGATCCTATACCAGGCTCGGTGGATGTCCTTGTTATGGTGGCACTGTTATGGCGCAATTTGGCATCTGAAAATGAGTCAACTTCTGACTCATAGTGGTTGATTTGAATATTGCAAGGAATAACCCCATACTATAAAGAGTTTCTGCAAATATCAGCTATCACTAGAGTTTCTGCAATAATTCACCCTCAGTGGTGAATTATTAATGTTACCGCAGTAGTGTCCTCCTTGTTTAAATACTACACATCTGTCTTTTAAAGTATTGTAATGATTGAGAGGTTTTGAATATTTGTTTTTGTGTTTTTTTTACTAAATAGCATTACTGGGTGCCATTACTATACAAGAGTCAAGTACTGAGACCATTCTCCTACCTAAAGGAGACAGCGTGACACTGGGCTGTACTTATGTCACAGACCCCTCAGAAACTGGAGCTTTGGATATTGAGTGGTCGCAGATGAACCCGGACAGCACAGGACTGGATAAAGTGGTGAGTATCTTTATAACTATTAACCAATAGATTATAGTTTCTTGATGGTATGAGAATCTCCGTTCTGTTGACACGTATTTACTTCTCCACCAGATTCTTACCTACATGGACAATGTTGTGGTGTCAAAAGGTCCTCCGGGTCTCATGAATAGACTGACTTTTAAAAATGCGAATCCTAGTCAGGGCGATGCCTCTATCACAATCACCTATCTGGAAGTTGGAGACTCTGGGACCTTCCAATGCAAGGTGAAGAAGAACCCTGGGGTGGCCTCAAGGAAAGTTACATTAGTTATCCAAGGTAAAATACAGTGTGCGAGATGTGTACAAGAGTTGCCGGACAGTCTTAGTCAACAATCTTCTACTCTTACATACACATGTTTACATTACTTGGTTTTTTTAACACTTTCTTGTCTTCTCATAGAAGCTCCACCTAACTTTTTAGAAATTGATCATGGTGGTCCATTTGTAAAGGCGTCAATCTGTACGCAAAAAATAACCTTCAACACAGCAATCTGTAACTGAATGCAAGCAACTATACAATTTGGCACGATAATCCTTACTGCTTTAGGACTATTTAGTTGGTACATCAGTTGCCCACTAAACATTGTAGAGAAATAAGGTTCAAGAAAAATTTTAACACAAAATTGGTTATCTGAATTTAACCAATAACCGAATATGACACCATAATCCTTACTGATACAGCACAGTTTAGTAGTCGGTACACCAGGTGCCCACTGAATATTGTGGAGGAAAATGGATCAGGGAACATTTTTTTTACAACAATAGTAGTACAGTAGTACAGTAGTAGTACAGCACACGAGGTGCCTTCAGAACATTGTGGGTGGAAATGTTTCAGGGAAAACTTCAACACAACATCCTTAAATTTATGCAACCAATAGTAAAATATGGCACAATATTCCTTACTTGTACAGCACAGTTTAGTTTTGGTACACTAGGTGCCCACTGAACATTTGGAAGCTTCTTAGCAGACACATATGTCTGACAGCTCTGCTGACTTTTCCACTCTCAGACTGATCTATGTGACCTCTGATTTTTGGAAGACCAAGCAGAAACCTTGATTATTTTGAGTTTTGAGATCAGTGCTCCATTTCTGCAGATTTAGGATATTTTTTAGATAGATTACGAGGTTAAGATTCCACTTTCCTTGGTCCTTCTCTATGTCTATGATCCTTTGTCACTTGATTATTTCTCTTGTCTTCGTTCAGTGTTTGTTACCATACTTTCATCTGATCAGGCTCCCATGATGAACACCACAATTAAAAAAAAATGCAGCTTGCAATACACATCCCACTTCTTCCTGTTTTCCAAATGTCTTTTCTGAGAACTGTCTCTTCTATAAGTTATGCAGTGTTCAATCTATGGTATCATGCCAACCAATGATGGTGCCTCTGTGTAAAAGCCGTAACTCTTGCCCTGACTATTCTCACAACACATAATTTCTTGAGCATCTGAAATGGTGTAATTGATGGACTCTTTTCTATATTCCTTCAGAGGTCCCCTCAAATCCTCGTTGTTTTATCGAAGGTGATCATAGCAAGGGAAGTGATGCTATTTTGAAGTGCAAACCAAGTGAAGGAACCCCACCCCTGACTTACAAATGGGAGAAGATTGCTGGGTCCTCTAACCCAGCCACCCCGGTTCTGAACATGGGTAGGTCACAGAGTTGATTGGTGATAATGTGAAACCCTCTAGTGGAAGTAGGTCTAACCTTTAATCAATAGTGCAGATCCTAATTGGGTCTAGATCAATGGAGTGATATATTAAAAAAATCTATACAGTTACATTATACAGCTGTCACATTAGCAGTCCTATCATTCTTTGCTCATTATTTGTAGCTGTAGTTATATAACATTCTTTGAATTTTGTATAAAGTCATCCGCTTATTCTGGCTTTTCTAATGTGAGATATATTTGTGTTTCCATCCAGCTCCTGTGACCGGAGATTTACTAATCAAGAATATCTCTGAGGTGTATGCAGGAGTATACCAATGTACGGTGGGAAACAAGGTGGGAAGCGGACAATGTGTGGTTGACTTAACTATAACCGCAGGTGAGAAAAAAACAGAACATACCCAGTTGCATGATATTGGTTAAAATCTCGTACATAAGGGGCACAGGAGTTATTTATGGGATCAAATAATCAAAA
Source organism: Ranitomeya imitator (assembly GCF_032444005.1). Classification (NCBI taxonomy): domain Eukaryota; kingdom Metazoa; phylum Chordata; class Amphibia; order Anura; family Dendrobatidae; genus Ranitomeya; species Ranitomeya imitator. The sequence goes on from NC_091282.1 coordinate 656,780,411, forward strand.
ATTGGCATGTGCATATGTAGACACCCCTTTTACTATGAAGCCCCTAAAAGTTTCCTTCATAATTAACTTCATAAGTCCCATACTTAGTAAACGGAAGTCCCCATGTGTGCAACCTAAGTGTCACATGTCTGTCAGCATACACACTTTTTCTGAAAGGCTGCAACACCATTAACCATGAGGCACCACTCACCAAAAACACCATGAATAACAAGATCTCCAAACAAGTCCGGGACAAAGTTGTTGAGAAGTACAATTCAAATGGAAAGAAAATTATACCACAACAAAGAGAGGCTGCCAAAAGAGGGCCGCCCACTATGACTCTCACCCCAGGCAAGGAGGGCGTTAATCAGAGAGGCAGCACAGAGACCAAAGGAAAATCTTTTGGCCACCAAAGTAAATGCTATTTATGGTGACAAACCCTCACAGCTCATCACCCCAAGAACACCATTCCCACAGTTAAACAAGGTGGTGGCAGCATCATGATGTGGGGATGTTTTTGGCAGCAGGGACAGGGAAAATAGTCCCAGCTGTTGGGAAGATCAATGGTGCAAAATACAGGGATATTCTTGAGCAAAATCTGATTCAGTCTGTTCGTGAGTTTAGACTGAAATGGAGGTTCACCTTCCTACAAGAAAATGTCCAAAAGAATACTGTTAAAGCAACACTCAAGTGGTTTAATAGGAAGCGTGTAAATGTTTTGGAGTGGCCGAGTCAAAGCCCAGACCTTAATACAATTGAAAATCTGTGGTCAGACTTGAAGATTGCTGTTCATCAGAGGAAACCATCGAACTTGAAGGAGCTGGAGCAGTTTCGCCTTGAGGAATGGGCAAAATTCCCAGTTTCCAGATGTGGAAAGCTCATAGAGACTAATCCAAAGCGATTTGCAGCAGTAATTGTGCAAAAGAAGGCTCTACAAAGTACTGTCTTTAGTAATATTCTTGTACATAGAAGCAGTATTATAGTAGTTATATTTGTGTACATAGAGGCAGTATTAGGTCTCCTTTTCACTTGCGAGAAATACGTCCGAGTCTCGCATGTTAAATCCAAGCTCTGGCGTTGGCAGGCACTTGGGAGCGGAGCGTGCAGCTCCATGTATTGCTATGCAGCCGCACGCTCCGCTCTGGAGTGCCGGTGCCAGAACTTGGTTTTAACATGCGAGACTCGGCAGTATTTTTCGCAAGTGAAAAGGAGCCCTAATAGTAGTTATATTCGTGTACATGGGGAGCAGTATTATAGTAGTTATATTCTTGTACATAGGAGCAATATTATAGTAGCTATATTCTTGTACATAGGAGTACAGCAACCGATGCAAAGCAATGGATAAACAGGGAACCCAGGCAAGGAAATAGGTGAAAAAATATTTATATTTATTGGTTATAATGCAATGTGGCAAACATTCCACAAAATGAAAAAAAAAAAAAAAAAATTATATATATATATATATATATATATATATATATATATATATATATATATAAACAATGCGCACGTATGCTGGCCCAGATATAAAAAGTATGCCAAGATTATGTCCATAAACGATTATTTAGTAACCCATAAAGGTCAATATATATAATAATATATAATATAATACTGAAACCCATATGCTGTGTATAAAAGAGGACACAAAAGAGAATAGTAAAACCAAAAACACTCAGTTTGAAAAAAAATCGCAGTAATCCGCAAGTGCTAGTAAAAGATGTAAAAAACAGGGTATTTGGTTGATACGTTTTTTGCAAAAAATGTATACTAAGCTGCTCTACCAAACTTCACGGTATACCCATATCAGAGCAGTCCTAACTAATGTATGCAATCCCTATCTGATGTATTTAAAAACCTGATCTTCTGTATATTACCTGTGTGAACAGGGTTCAGAGAGGAAGAATCCATGTGTGCATACAGAGTTGAACAGCTTTTGTGCAGATAGCCCAAGAGGAGTGGTGGATACCTCCCCAGTCTTGTAGACAAAAGAGAACAATTATGGAATATAATTGTGTATAAAAGAGGTGATGCAACAAAATAAATAAAAAAGTAGACAAATAATGATATATATATTAATGTGAGGACAGTGTATACATCCTCAAAAAGGTACAGAGTGAGAAACAGCAAAGCACTAATATAAATACAATGTGAAGGACCAACGTTCCCTAATATAATTCAACACTCTCTCTGAAAGCCATAAAGTGAAAAAAGTGCACCTTAAAAACAAGTGAAATTGCAAAGTATAATGGGTAAAAAAAATGAAAGATGGTATACCTTTAAGGGGTTAATAGGTCCAGTACACACGCGCCCCGACGCGCATTTCGGAACATGTCCTTCCCTAGCAACCAGGCAACCCCCACATGTACTTATGCTGGCTAACAGATGTAAATCATTCAGCTGCGACAAGAAAAACTAAATCTCCGAGCACTAAAAAATACTCGGAGGACCCCCGAGCATGCTCGAGAAATCTCAAGTAACGAGTATATTCGCTCATCACTAATAGGGGGCAGTATTATAGCAGTTATATTCTTGTACATAGAAGGCAGTTTTATAGTAGTTAAATTCTTGTATATAAGTGACTGAAGTATAGTATTTATTTTTGTGTACAGGTGGTTATCCTCCAAGAATTATATTTGTGCACAGACTCTACTGGTTTATTATTATGAGTTCATGTATTACGTTTAAAAAATTCTTCATTCCAATGTGATTGGACATATATTTGTGGCTGACCCGTATATGTCATACGTTTGTGTCTCTTCTTCTTTCTCTGGTCAGGTAACCGTACAGGGATCATTATTGGAGCAGTGTTTGGTGCTTTGCTCCTCTTGCTGTTACTTCTCCTCCTCATATGGTGTCTGATCTGTTGCTGCAACAAGAGACGCTACGAGAAAGAGTTGGCCAATGACATAAGGTGATAACTTCCTTATTGACCACAAGATGGCATTATAATTCTGTTCAATGTTTTACACAACTGCCCAAGTTCTAGCAAGCAAGTTATGCCTGGGTTAATCGAACGTCAAAGAAATGAGATTTCTAGGAATATACTATGACCGACAAGTGTACAGCTTATCTTAGATAATAGAAACACAAGTAACGTTAGAAACGTTGGCCCCGGTTGGATTTGAACCCTTGTCCATAGTGCTGCTTTGATGTTTTCATTGTGAATCAGAACTGATTAATTGGCTCATCAGTTTACTAATATTTGAACCCTCTTGTCTGATCTTATTCTCTTCTGTAGAGAGGATGTTGCTGCTCCTCCAAGTAACTCCAACAGCCGTGCCAGCAGTATCCGGACTGCTGCTGGCTACCGACCGCACCACATCAGCTACTCCCTTCGACGGGACTACAATGCGGCACCAAGAGATGAACCTTCTGCTCCTTCCTTGATCGGCAGTGATGTCTCAAAAGTCAAATTCGAGAGCCCGGTTCCTACTCCTGAACCAGTCTTCCTTGTTCCAGAACTAAATCATAAACATAACCCATATAATATCCAGAGAGTCGGAGGCATACCAGTGATGGTGCCGGCACAGTCTCGAGAGGGTTTCATCGTTTGAGTTCTTCGGGAGAACTTTATCTTAAAAACATGAACTTCACCTTTATATCGAAAGGGATCTGTAGATCTAAGGACATGTAACACTGTAATATCTCCTTTGTATATATGTATAAAAGTCCAGAAAAGAGACAGGTCTCCATAGTGTCTTGGTTAGGGCCACCTCATATGCCCATCTAGGTGTGAACTTGGCACATCTTCTTCCTCTTCTTGTAGGAAAGTGTAACAATCACCATGAATCCACTTTTTTTCCTCAATGTTACGATGTCTGAGGAGGAGTCCTGTGCAATTTACCAGTGCAGATGAGGAATGGTGGCCTGGGACATTTCACCTCCATGGATAAGATCTCAAGGGCTGAACTTCTTGGTCAGAGATGCAACTTTAAACATCTGAGTCCCAAAGTGAAATCGGTAACATGAGCCATTGATGATACTGGTGTATAGCAGATACCAAAGTCTGGGAGTGACTCCGCCCTTTAAGACTACACCCCTGCTCTCAACAATAGGGTCCTGCTACTTTTCCTAAGATATCAACAAGACAATAAACATTTCTACATTGAGTGTCCTATGAACTGTCCCGAGACCTACACCATGATCCAATACTTTGTGCTGATAACTATGGAGATAAGAGATTTTATTCTTACCTCAGTTGGAATTGGAGAATTTATAAATTGTGTGATTGATTTTACTTTTGCTAATATAAAAAAGCTAATGATAGAGACTGAGGAACTGATGTCCTGTATAGACAAAGTCTGGGAAATCCAGGAACATGTTTCCATTGCAAAGTGCACATGTGTTGGGGCAGTGAAACTATTTTCATGGCAACCTGCATTATACTGAAGAGCTGCACTCACAATTCCACTGGTACAGTCACTGTGTACATATATTACATTACTGATCCTGAGTTACATTCTGTATTATACTCCAGAGCTGCACTCACTATTCTGTTGGTGCACTCACTGTGTACATACATTACATTACTGATCCTGAGTTACATCCTGTATTATACTCCAGAGCTGCACTCACTATTCTGCTGGTGCAGTCACTGTGTACATACATTACATTACTGACCCTGTACTGATCCTGAGTTACATCTTGTATTATACCCCAGAGCTGCACTCACTACTCTGCTGGTGCAGTCACTGTGTACATACATTTACATCCTGTATTATACCCCAGAGCTGCACTCACTATTCTGCTGGTGCAGTCACTGTGTACATACATTACATTACTGATCCTGAGTTACATCCTGTATTATACTCCAGAGCTGCACTCACTATTCTGCTGGTGCAGTCACTGTGTACATACATTACATTACTGATCCTGTACTGATCCTGAGTTACATCCTGTATTATACTCCAGAGCTGCACTCAGTATTCTGCTGGTGCAGTCACAGTGTACATACATTACATTACTGATCCTGTACTGATCCTTAGTTACATCCTGTATTATACCCCAGAGCTGCACTCAGTATTCTGCTGGTGCAGTCACTGTGTACATACATTACTGATCCTGTACTGATCCTTAGTTACATCCTGTATTATACCCCAGATCTGCACTCACTATTCTGCTGGTGCAGTCACTGTGTACATACATTACATTACTGATCCTGTACTGATCCTTAGTTCCATCCTGCATAAGGGTATGTGCGGATTTGGCTGCGGATCCGCAGCGGATTTGGCCCTGCGGATCCGCAACAGTTTTCCATATTGTGTACAGTACCATGTAAACCTATGGAAAACCGAATCCGCTGTGCACATGCTGTGGAAAATTCCACGCAGAAACGCAGCGGATTATTTTCTGCAGCATGTCAATTCTTTGCGTGGAATCCGCAGCGTTTTACACCTATTCCATTATAGGAATCCGTAGGTGTAAAAACGCAGGTGAAATCTGCACAAAATCTGCACAAAATCTACAGAAAACCCGCAGAGAATCCGCAGGTTAAACGCAGGTCATTTTACCTGCGGATTCTGCAGAATGCGAGAGGAAAAATCCACAATGGAATCCGCAACGTGTGCACATACCCTTATACTCCAGAGCTGTGCTCACTATTCTGCTGTTGCAGTCACTGTGTACATACATTACATTACTGATCCTGTACTGATCCTGAGTTACATCCTGTATTATACTCCAGAGCTGCACTCACTATTCTGCTGGTGCAGTCACTGTGTACATACATTACATTACTGATCCTGTACTGATCCTGAGTTACTTCCTGTATTATACGCCAGAGCTGCACTCACAATTCCAGTGGTCCAGTAACTGTGTATATACATTACATTACTGATCCTGTACTGATCCTGAGTTACATCCTGCATTTTACCCCCAGAGCTGCACTCACTATTCTGCTGGTGCAGTCACTGTGTACATACATTACATTACTGATCCTGTACTGATCCTGAGTTACATCCTGTATTATACCCCAGAGCTGCACTCACTATTCTGCTGGTGCAGTCACTGTGTACATACATTACATTACTGATCCTGAGTTACATCCTGTATTATGCTCCAGAGCTGCACTCACTATTCTCCTTAAAATATCCAATACTCTTTTTAGGTATATTTGTATTTATTTTTCTTTAAGGGAATGAGTCACATACTTTTTTTTAAATAACCAATAGTGCAACATTCAAGGGACAAATACTGTCACACCATGACCAGACCACATATTACCACCACATAGTAACCAAATAATACCACATACAAGGAACAAATATTGCCACGCCATGACCAGACTATATATTACTACCATATAATGACCAAATAATACCACATACAAGGAACAAAAACTGTCACACCATGACCAGACCACATATTACCACCACAAAGTGACCAAGTAATACCGCATACAAGCTACAAATACCGCCACACCATGACCATATCACATATTAACACATGGTGGGTGAATAATACCACATACAAGGGACGAATACCATCACACGTTGCCCAGACTACATATTACCACCACATAGTGACCGCAATACTGATCATTAATAAAAAGACCCCACAATACTACGTGCCATTATACCCAGTAGCTCTGTATATACTGTCAGTGTACAGGTAATACAGTGGTCACCAGTGACATTATACACAGGAGCTCTGTATATATTATTATTATACATTTTTATAGCGCCATTTATTCCACGGCACTTTACATGTGAATACGGGGCAAAAATAGACAAATACATTAAACATGAGCAAAAAACAAGGCACATAGGTACATAAGGAGGGAGGACCCTGCCCGCGAGGGCTCACAGTCTGCAGGGGATGGGTGAGGATACACTATTAGAGGGTAGAGCTGGTTGTGCGGCGGTTCAGTAGGTTGAGGGTCACTGGAGGCCATATGCTTGTCGGAAGAGGTATGCGGGTAGGTAGGTACCGGGAGACCATGTCACAGATGTATGGAGGAGATAGGTTGTGGATGGCTTTGTATGTCATTATGAGGGTTTTGAACTGGAGTCTCTGGGCGATAGGAAGCCAGTGAAGGGCTTGGCATAGGGGAGAGGCTGGGGAATAGTGGGGAGACAGGTAGATTAGTCGTGCAGCAGCAGCAGAGTGTAGGATGGATGGAGTGGTGCCAGAGTGCTAGAGAGGAGTCCATAGAGTAGGAGGTTGCAGTAGTCAAGGTGGTACATGATAAGGTCATGCACTAGTGTTTTTGTGGTGTCGCGGTCAAGGAGTGCGCGGATTCGGGAAATATATTTTGAGTTTGAGATGGCAGGAGAGGCAAGAGCTTTGATAGTGTCAGCGTTCAGGCAATACCGAGATCACCGGTGACATTATACCCTGTAGCTCTGTATATACTGTCAGTGTACAGATAATACAGTGATCGCCAGTGACATTATACACAGGAGCTCTGCATTTACTGTCAGTGTACAGGTAATGCAGTGATCACCAGTGACATTATACACAGGAGCTCTGTATATAGTATCAGTGTACAAGTAATGCTGTGATCACCAGTGACATTATATACAGGACCTCTGTATATAGTTTCAGTGTACAGATAATACAGGGATCACCAGTGACATTATACACAGGAGCCCTTTATATACTACACTGGGCTGCCACCAGGACTTTCAGGGCCCCATACTCTCAAAATTTTTGGGCCCCCTTGAGACTTCACCTAGGCTCCACCCTAACTTCGCCTCCAACATTCCACTGTCCCACCACCCTATCTTGGAAACACTACACTGTGCACCATGTCCTCACCAATCACACATTAACAGTTCCCATCTAACACCTGATCACATACACAGCCAGCAGCTTTTGTTTTTGACAAAAGATTTTTGAAGCTGCCACCACGTCAAGGTTTACTCTTTTGGCAACACTCTACTCTACTCTAAACTATTAAACATTTGTTAAAATATCCTGTACTCTTTTTTTTTATATTTTTGTTTCTTTAAAGGGAACCTGTCACCTGAATTTGGCGGGACTGTTTTTGGGTCATATGGGCGGAGTTTATGGGTGTTTGATTCACCCTTTCCTTACCTGCTGGCCGCAATATTGGATTGAAGTTCATTCTCTGTCCTCCGTAGTACACGCCTGCGCAAAGCAATCTTGCCTTGCGCAGGCGTGTACTACGGAGGACAGAGAATGAACTTCAATCCAATATTGCAGCCAGCATGCAGCCAGCGGGTAAGGAAAGGGTGAATCAAACACCCGAAAACTCCGCCCATATGACCCAAAACCAGTCCCGCCAAATTCAGGTGACAGAGTCCCTTTAAGGGAATGTGTTACATACATTTTTTAGAATGAATAAGAATACCATGTACAAGGAACAAATACCGTCACACAATGGCCAGATCACATATTACCACCACATAGTGAACAAATACTACAATATTGATAATTAATAAAAAAACACAATACTAATTTTACCATGAGTGACATTATACACAGGAGCTTTGTATATAAAATATAATGTCAAGTAATGCAATGTTTACCAGTGACATTATACACAGGAGCTCTGTATATAGAGTCACTGCACAGCTAATACAGTGATCACCAGTGACATTATACACAGGAGCTCTGTATATAGTGTACAGCATATAGTGTCAGTGTACAGGTAACACACTGACTCACCAGTGACGTCTCTAGTTGAAGTCCTTAACCTTCATCCAGCAGAGACCGCCATCACTTCTTCCAGCCAGGATTTGTCTCTGCAGAAAATAACACGGCTATCTGGAGCACATGCCCCAAATTTTCACCAACCTCTACACTACGCCAGATGAAGAAAGAAAAGCGACCATGGCACCCTGCACAGTAACAGGATCTCTTCTCCTCACTGAAAACAGTATCCTCAAAAATGATATATTAATTAGCCTCTACAGTAATAATGTGCCAGATCCTGCTTCCATGTGTCCTCCGATTCTGGACCCCATGTGTCCTCTGTAGTGCTGTGGTGTTTACACAGTGCGACAGAAAGGCAGGGACCACAGAAAATTCAACTAAAAATGTATTTACTCCAGAAAAGTCACATAAACAGGTAAACGATATCCTGCGGTTCGCAGCCTGATCCTCCAAACAGCCCGTGTTCAAACCTGTTACTGTGTGCAATTGCACTACTGTATCTCTTGGGTGTGTCATCAGCATTGAAGTCCCTGGCTCTGTGTTACCTACCCACAGGCCTGGGGTGCACAGAGCCTCCTGCTCTGCAGCTTGTAAAGCAAAATAGACACACTCAAGACAAAACTGAGAGTTTAAATGGGAATCGTGGACTTAGAGCCACTCCCAAAACCCAGAGTGGAGGGAGGGATGCGCTCCACTACCAAACCTGCAAATTCCTCAAAAAATAAAAGCCCATGTCAGGTTTTCAAAAAAATCTGACTTAGTCAACGACCAAATCCACACTCACTTTTACGTTGCATTGCAATCACAGACATTTTGCTGTAATCACAATGCGCTTCAGGGGGTTTAGTATGTCTCCTATATGCATCTTGGGGGACACACATCGGCCCTCGTATATGTTCGCCCTCACTACCTCACATCTCCCCCGCCCTCTATTCAAACTTGTTGGGTTGAACACCTGTCATCATACATGGTGCCCATGACAGGTCATCTCCTTGCGCCTTCCTCGCTCGATGTTCCACTGTGAAGCTAAAGTTTTGTAGTGACAGGAACCATCTGGTGACTCAAGCATTTCTCTCCTTGGTATTTATCATCATCCATACCAAAGGTGAACGGTCTGTCACAAAGTGAAACTGTCGCCCAAACAAATAATAGCGTAGGGACTTCAATGCCCAATTAATGGTCAAGCACTCCTTCTCCATTAATCAATTTTTTGGGGGGCCGGGGTAAGTTTCCTACTCAAGTAGGTGACTGGATGGTCTTCTCTGTTCATCTCCTGTGACCGGACCACTTCTAGGCCTACCTCCGAGGCATCTGTTTGTACGATGAGGTCTCTCTTGAAGTAGGGGCTGGTGAGGACAGGCTGTGTAAGGACTTGGACTGTATATCTGTTTCTAGTTGCTGTTTGCCCTCAGTTCAGTTACTTTTGCCCTTACCTAAGATGGAGTCATTGGCCTCACGGGGGCCATCTTGTTTCCTGTCAGATTTTCCATGTTCCTGTCTGTGGTGTATTTAAGGGAGCTCTGAATATATACTCATTGCTTGAGTATCTTGTTCCTGACTTGTGATCAAGCTGGAAGAACTGCTATCTTGCTGGTTTCTTCGTTACTTTGGGATACCCCATCTGTCTCCGGTTCTACATCTCTTCATTGCAAAGACTTGTTTCCCTGGATCTGCTCTGCACCCGTCTCTGCTGCTGGACTGCTCCCTGCTAGGAGGCCTAGCCTGGTCTCCAGGTCTCTGGATCTCACATACTTGGACTTCCACGGTCTGTACACGTGCTTACTGCCTATCCAGCTCTGTCTGCTACTAACCTGCTGTGTCATAGCTGTTTACCTGCATATCATTATAAATATTCTTGAACTCTTAACCTATTGTCTCTTGGCCTCTTTTCTGACCCATGATACTGATCTCCACTGCACTTAGCACTAAGTTTATTACAGGCTGTCAGCACGTCAACTTTATAGATTGAAACGCTTCCTCCGCCTGATGGTTCCACCGAACCGTGAGAGACTTCTTTCCCTTTAAGTTAGGTGTGCCAATCTCACAGCAAAGTTAGGTATGAACCGTCGGTATTACCCAATGAGGAAGAGGAATGCTTTTATCTGTTTAGTAGTAACAGGCTGGTGCCAGTTTTGGATGGCTTCAATCTTATTTATTTGAGGTTTGATAACCCCATAGCTGATCACATACCCTAAGTACCAGGCTTCCTCAATACCTATCACACATTTTTTGAGATTCACTGTCAAGCGATGAGCGAATTCATTACCGCTTGTATCCGGCACTAGTGGGTATGCCAATCAGTACTAAAGATGATGATGTCATCCAAGCACGCTGAGGCATACTACCGATGGGGTTCTAGCACTATGTCCATCAGACTCTAGAACATGGCTGGGGCCCATGTAATCCAAAAGGCAAGACGACCTAGTGATACAGACCCTCCGGTGTTGTGAAGGCGGTGCTTTCTTTCGCCGACTCTGTAAGAGGCACCTGCCCGTAACCATTGATCAGATCGAGCATGGCAAAGTACTGGGCCTGTCCCAGTCTCTCAACCAACTTGTCCACCCGAGGCATTGGATAAAGGTCAAATTTTGACACTTCATACAATTGTTCGGTTTTTTTTTTCCTGGGTGGTATACTTGGTAATTCACATCCCCAACTTTTTACCAGATTTCATACGGCCTTTGCCACTTGGCCATAAGCTTACTTTCTGCGGTGGGCACTAAGACTAATACCTGATCCCCTTCTTTAAAGGACCTGGCTGTGGCCTTTCTGTTATACGCTCGGCTCTGTGCTGCCTGAGCATCCACGAGATGTTCTTTCACTATAGGCATGACCACTGTGATCCGTTCCTGCATACTGGCCACGTGCTCAATTACACTCTTATGGGGAGTTGGCTCCTGCTCCCACATCTCTTTGGCTATGTATAGCAGGCCTCTAGGATGCCTGCCATACAACAACTCAAAGGGTGAAAATCCTATGAAAGTCTGCGATAGTATCATGTCCCAATCCCTTCCATCCTTGGAAACCACAATTTTCAGCATTGTTTTTAAGGGTTTTGTTAAACCGTTCGACTAGTCCGTCGGTCTGAGGGTGGTACTCCAACATGCGCAATTGTTTTATTTGAAGAAGTTTGCACAGTTCCTTTGTCACCTTGGACATAAAAGGAGTCCCCTGATCAGTAAGGATCTCCATAGCAGCCCAAGGGGCCAGAACATGGCAAACAGCTCCCGAACGATAAGTTTAGCTGAGGTATGATGAAGCGGAATTGTCTTTGGGTAACAAGTGGCATAATCTTCTACCACTAATATATGACCTTAAGAATATCCAAAAACATATCTCAAATATAAAGCAGCTTTAGAGCATGAAAATCAGTACCATCATGATAAAAAAAGGTAAGCTGGTGCTTTATGAGCATGTATAACCTAAAAGAGGATACAGGAGTATCCAAAAGACACCACTCAAAGAAAAGTAAAGACATAGATAAAATAAAATAATTTTATTCAAAAAATAATATATATTCAATAATATATATTGAAAAAGACATGAATCAAGTGTAGACATGGAAAGGGATAAAGTGAAGAGCTTACCCATGATGCAGTAAACCGCCTGTTCGCAATACCAGACGCCCCGAAGCGCATTTCGGACATGTGCTTTATCTCTGGTTATATGGGTGGATTTTACTATTGGCGCTACCAGATCCATAGCAATCCACTCAAAAGGTACCTCTGCGTTGCCAAGGGGGAACTAGATGTTATAGGTGCCAGGGCCGGCCAATAATAAAGAAATTAGGAATGTTTCAGGTGGCGTTGTGGTGTGCTAGCCCTGCGTCCCTCACACTAAGCCCTTACAGCCACTTAGTGTATGAATCCGCAATTTCAAGGATGTATTCTGTCAGCACTGATTATGTGTCCCAGGAAGCTGACTCTTTAAAAGGTGGCATTTGGAGGGCTTCATATTTAAGCCATCTTGGATGAGTACCTTCGATACTTCTGCCAGGTGACGTAGATGATCTTGATAGGTGCGGGAGTACACTATGACATCATCAAGGTAGAGTAATACACTTTGAAAGTTCATATGTCCAAAACATCTTTCCAGTAGTCGCTGGAATGTAGAAGAGGCATTGCAAAGTCCAAATGGCATACTGTTAAATTCATAGAGTCACATTGGAGTGGTAAAAGCAGTTTTCTCTCTGTCTTCAGGTGCCAAGGGCACTTGCCAGTATCCACTGCTCAAGTCCAGAGTGGAAAATTAGGCAGCAGAACCGAGAGCTATAAGAGACTCTTCGATGCGTGGAAGAGGATATGCATCTTTGTGCGTGATGCTGTTCAATTTTCTATAATCCATACAGAATCTTATAAAGCCATCTTTCTTCACTAGGACTAATGGTGCAGCCCAGGGACTTTGGCTTTCCCTGATAACATTAGCATCCTTGATCTCCTTTATCAGCTTCTTCACAGGCTGGTACATTATTTTTTGCTAAAGGACGATGTCTTTTCTTGCTAGGAGGGTGATCAACTGTGTTGATATCATGCTGGAGTAAAGTTGTCTTTCCAAAATCTAATGGATGCTTGCTAAATGCTTAGTGGTGATGCTTGGCAACAT